>NW_028321899.1:1585000-1893000 GCF_036245765.1 Copidosoma floridanum
TGTTCAAATATGTTTTCAAGAACACTCGGAGAAAGTTGGAGAAGAACCTTAGGTATATTCTGGGATCAAGATTGGGCAGTCACTGTAGTCAACCGATGCGCTATATACATTAGCTGAATCCTACCAGGAGCCGTACCGTGTAACTGTTTTACCGTACATCGGCCTATGTTATAACATAGGTCCGCGAAGAAAAAAGAAGTTACATGATACGGCCCCTAAAGTCGATGGTCAACAGATGAGGTGATGAAACTAGGTGCAACAGTCACTGTAAAACGTGATAACCATAAACAGTTAATGTTTTTGTGTTTCTAAAAGCAAACGTTATATGGAGGCTACATATGAATTTCGAAACACACGTTCCAAATGCCTATGTCATGATTTACACAGTTAGTAACGAAAATATGGGCACCTGACTTTAGCACTGTAAAAACTTATCAAATCAAATCTCTCGGGCACCCCGTGGCTCCTCCATTTTAAATTATGGTCATGTTTTTACTCTGAGTAAGACTGAGCTAACCGCGTTTGGAGCACCCAGGGTTGCTAGGTCAAACAAAGCTACTATACTTATATCACCATGTGACAGCATATTAAGACGTGTACGTATGAAAATTTTTCACGTAAGTGCACCCTTCTCCATACTCACATCGACCCTTATAACTATAGATTCAGACATCAATATATTTACGTTATTACAGATACAGTACCATGAAGATGCATTCATGTGCTTAACTCCCCAAGTGAAAAAACGATTTTATGTTTTAGAATAAATATTATTCTGAGAAACAACATTAATACGTACGTGAATAAAAGTTGCCTACATCGTTATTAAATTCGTATTTCAGTGTGTACGGAATAAGTAAGTGAAATTCAAGGCTCACGTGTTTTATATACAATTTACAAGTTTGTTGGACCACGTGGTTGTACTGTCCTTCCTACTTCCTTCTTTGGAACGCAAAGAATAAGAAAACAATAACAATAGATGCAGAGGATGACACAGTGGATAATAAGGATAAATCTCAAAAGAATAATGAGAAAAATTAAAGGGAATACACTATTATTATAAATGTTGTAATTGGTGTTAAAAATGTGTAATTATCTTTGATTATTCAATAGACTCCAAAAGTTATAAAAAAAACACCGGCAAAGAAATAAAGAAAGGACTCCAGATAAAGTAAGTCAATTGGAAATGATCAAACGAAAAGCACAAAAAATACTCGATGATAGAAAAATCGTAGATGGTCAGAAAATTCTTCTTACTACTGCATTACAGAGTTCTCAGTTACCTTCTTATTCACCTGTAAAAGAACATGGTAACCAAGTTGTAGATAGTAATCAAATTAATATTAACGAAAATGTAAATGATATGAAAAAAATAGTCGATGCTTTAAAAAAAGAAGTAAAGTTCAAAAATCAAGAAATTAAAAATTAACAAATTTTACTTGTTACGTCAAGAAGTAAAGTTGATACGCTTAATAAGGAATTAGAGAAATCAAACAAGCAATAAGGTAAAATAAGCTCACTATTAGAGCAATATGTAGCTAATACCAACGTCTTAGAGAATGAAAAAAAAGAATTGTAAGAAATACTCCAATACTGTGTATGTCCAAAAGAAAATTTGATAAAGTTTTAGAGACTCCAGTATTAGGTCGTTTTGCACCCAGACAACTTTTTTCATAGTCTCCAAGTGTCAGTTGCCCAGTCAAAACGAAGGACACGATAACTTCTGGAATGGTTAACAGTAAGGGCTTTTTTTATTTGTTATTATTATATTCTGCATTGCTCTTAATACACTATGTTAGTATAATTATTTATGTAGCAGCAGAGAATCTGGATTATATAAATCCATTGAGTTTCAAACCAGTTCTGAAATGCAGTGGAACAATTCCTGTCGAGAACGATGTAGTAACCAATCCTCATTATAAAAATTATGACTGTTCTTCAATGCAACAAAAGCCACGGGATCAAGGTAAGATTTTGCAGCAGTAAATCATGCAGACATACTTTTGTTCTTTATAAAATTCAATCAAATAATGTTATATTAATACGGTAGGTACTTCTGCAAGAAGCGTAACACCTAGTTGCAGAGGTACGACATTTTTCTGATATAACAAAAATTCATATGTTTAGACATATAAATATGAAATACTATAAATAAGTAATTAACATTTTAATTTCTTCAAATAGAGGGAACTACTAAAAGTGTTACGATTGGCTCGCACGAAGGCACGGAAACTAAAAAAACTAAAAAATCAAGAATAAAAACAGTGTAAGGATGCAAAAACATCGATGAAACTACGACAAAAAAAATAAAAATAGTGACAAAGATGGTTGTGAATCAAAAAGTCCTACGAAAAAGTCGAGTACTAATAAAACTTCGATGGAGAAAAAAAAAAAACAAATATATATGGATCTCTTTGATTACGATTCTGACGATTACAAATCAGAATTGCAAAAGACGAGTGGAATGCAGAATTACAAAGACTTTTAGGAGTTTAAATGCCAAGGAACATCTGTAATTATTCTTAAAATGTAATACACACACGTATTTTCATTGGAAGTTGAATTCATCTGTAATGCATAAATTGCACATAAATTCACAGATAAAGAAGATTCATTTATGCTATGGCTACATTATGGATTTCAAAACATGGAACAACATTTTATCAAAAAAGAAACAAACTGCATCTCTATTCGTAAGGGATTTATCATTAGAGCTGTATTTAGAACGAGATTTGGTGCTTAGAACGATGAATTTATCAAGAGCTGATCCCAGAGAAGAAAGAACATCTCCACGAAAAGCTTTTACTCTAAAAAAAATTGGAATTATATGAAGTAATTTTTGCAAATATTGCTTAGTAGAAGATTTGAATGTATTTCTAAAATTTTGATTTCTGCTATTTTCAGAACGTTATTATTACTACTTAAAAGAAAAAAAAGGTTATAAACGATAGCCTGTTACAGAAGCTAAAAAATGAAGAATTAACAAAATCCAGGAGAAAAGAGTCGGAAAGGGACTTAAAGATGTGGGTGCCTTATCTTAGCACTACAATAAATGTAACTCAACGACTCTTAATAAAAAAATGAAAGATGTGTACTTCAATGATTTTTTAAAAATATTGATAAATTAAAATCAAAATTTATGAAGAATAGTATGTTATACTCTAAATATGTAATATAGAGTTAAAAAATAAAGAAGAAAAGACTGGATCTCGAGAAGAACTTGATAAAAAACTTGGTGAAGAATCTAAAAAAGAATTGGAATTTGGATATGATGAATAATTTCAGTTTAATTTTTGTTTTATAAATATATCACTACTATTTATATAATAAGTTACCGTGGTATCAAGTTCTGCTCACTAATTTATGTAAATTTGATATTATTGAACCTAAGCTTAACTTGTAGTGTTTAAACCTAATATGAGAAAAAAATAACTATAAGATTTGTATGTAGGTATTTATGTCCTAGTTATATGATTTAAAATTAGGACTTTTTGGATACTACACTTCATAATTCTCACTAACACAAAATTTTATTTTTTTCTGCACTACTCTTTTAAAAACTAGATTGTTTTGAAACTAAAACGTTATTAATATTACATTATGTAAAACATGTAAAACAAAATTCTAAAATGGTATAACAATATTCTCTTTTTTCTGCACTATGCTTTTGGAAACAAGATTGTTTTAAAATTAAAACGTTATAAATGATATATTTTATACGGGATATGAAAATAGAATTTTCCAATTGCATTAAAAATACTCTTAACCATTTTTATATTACTTAATTTCAGTTCCAAACTGAACATTTATATTTTCTGTATAATTTGTATTGTTTCCATTTCTTTTTTAATCTGATCGTACAATTTTATCAATGTTATTTAACTTATACAACCTACTTCATTAAGTCAGAGTCATGTACGATCCGTCTTAAATTGCGTTGATTTTGCTATTTTTTTTTTTTTTTTTACTGATTTTTTGTCATATTTTCTAGCCACACTTTTTAACGATAAAATACACCAAAAACTCTACCCATTCATTTGGGTCATAACCTATGGGGAAAAATTGTGTCCGCAAAATACACGTAAATCACTTATACAGGGGGTTAAATATATAAAAATATTAATTAACGATGCGCCAATTACACATCTAAACTCTGTTCATATTTTGATCATAATTTTTGGCCATATTTAATGGCCATATTTATTGGCCATATTATGCACCAAAACGAAAGTCCATTTATTTTGGTCATAACTTATGGCCAAAAATTATGGTCAAAAAATATGACCATGTATTTTTTACCGACCATATATATACCCTCCCAAACCTGTCAGCGCGTTGAGCTGCTACCGTATCTTAAAACTGTTATATTACTATTAACTCAAATACATCTTCAGAATTCAGAATTGCACAATGTCTGTTCGCAGTTGTACTAAAATTGTGAGCAAGAATTAAAGTAATGGTCATCATACGTCGATGGATAAAATACTCCTAAGTGAACTATTAAGCTCATTTTACTGAAAAATATTACTTGAAAGAGATCAAGCATTTTTCTAAGCGTCATTGAGGGCTACTACTATAACGCATTAGAAAGGTTTTATCCTGAGTTTTGAAATGAAAAATGTTCACGCTTTATATTTTAAAAAAGCTAAGAAAATAATCAAAAAGGCTTTGAAAATCGCCGTTTTTTGAGTTTTTTGCAAAAAATAAAAAATATCTGAATTCCTTTTCGACATTTTTCCAAAATTCTTGATTAGGTTAACTTTCAGTTGGTTCGGTTTTGAAACTGTTGTGTTGTGATATCTAAACACGCTCTATATGATTTTAAAGTCGTTATAAACACTTACACTGTTAATATTATTTTTTTAGCACTTTAAAAAATAAAAGTGAGTCTTGGTTTCAGACTCTGAGGACAAAAATACATCAAAAATACGAACTTCTTTTCGTGTAAGTAGATCAACTACGAAAACCCCCCCTAGCTGCCATACTACTAGTAGTAACATATATTAACAACGATGAAAACTATTTTAGAGAACAGTGTAAGACTTAAAATACAAGGACATGCGTACACACATAGCGAAAGACTGATGAATAAGTTTTAGTTTTGCAGGGTTCATGAAAATATTTATATATAAGGGGCTTAGCCCCCTGTGAGGTCGGTTCGCCAACTCTACAAAAAAAATTATTGTAAAATCATTGTAACGTAGTATAGAACTTAAAACACAGTTAGCATGAATTTAATAAATACTTTTGTATTAATCTATGAGACTAACTTTTGCTCAGTCTCTAATCTCAGAAAATACTTTTTCTAGGAAGAAGAACGTTAGAATCATACTTGTTGTCACAATAGCGAAATTAGTGTAAAACTTCCGAGTAAATGTAACAAAAACCAAAACGAACATTATTTTTATTTATTAAAATTCTTTAATTCTAATTAGGTATCACATTAACATGTTCAGTTTTGCATTTTTTATAAGTGATACGGTACAAAAAAAACGTAAATTGATTTATAATATGAAAATTAAAAGACAGAGTTGTCACGTTATATCTTGTTTCTTTGAGATTAAATGAGAGGAGAAAACCTCAACATGCTCAGTTTGTATGTATGATAACGAAGTAGCAATTTATCAATTAGTAAGTTGAAGTAAAAACATAACCTAGTCAAAGATCACATTAAATCTTTCTCTTTTATTACGAAAAAAAACACTATAGCTAAACACTAACTATACATATTTTCATTAGACTGCTAATGTCAGAAGATTCCTTATTATGAAATTAAAAAGATAAAGTAGCAAAAGAAAGCGTACCTACAAATACTATTCACTGCATGATGTGGTGTTATTATTGTTTCAGACTCAGTTACCTGAAAATTTTTATCTGTGTGAGTCCTATACATTAACAAAAAACCTATCTAAAAAGAGTATATCTAAATAACGTGCCCTTTTTTGTTTATCTAATGGTACATCTATCAATGTTTGTGGCAGGTGGTTCGAGATGTAATTTTTATTACTCCAAACATTGTTAAGTAAATAATATTACTAATAAGTTTATTTATGATAGTATTAATAAGTCTTTTTAATTCTCTATTGTATGGCAGAAGACTCACTACAAAATTTATTTTAATATCCATACAAACTATTGGGAAATAATGGACTAAACAATAGAAAAATAATAAAAAATTAAAAAATCAAAAATTAATTGTAATAGTATTACAGGAAATAGCAAGGCAAATTTATTGAACAGTCTTGAAATTGGAAAAAAATTTTAACCTTTAATTACACATGACATTGATGTATAATAAAGGTCCACGTTATATGCATTAACAACATGAAGATGCTATGGCTGTAATGAGAAATTGTGGAATACAAAATTGGGTTACAACAACAATGTATAATCTTTAATTGAAAGACTTGAAGAAAGAAAAGAAATGCCAAGCGATATAAAAAATATCAAAATTTGACTATTCCAAACCAAACAACAGTTATTTCAGACGACATAGAACGTAGAAGAAATGTTGTTTCAGTATTAGATTATGTTTACACACAGGAGCTCTGAAAACGTGGAGTACCACATGCATATTTGCTTATACCATTAGACCTTAAAAAAAAAATAATTACACCTGAAAACATAAGTACAAAAATATCTGCTAGAATAATTTTTAATAACAAACAACCAGTGACAGAACTCGCTTACTTCAGGAGATCAAAGTTTCTTATAATTCCTTCTTTTCTTTTGTAGAAGTTTGTTATATTTTTAATTGGGTATACACGTCAATTATTCTTAGAAAGTTATCATTTAATATCTAAATAACTTCCCGTTATTGAAATTTTAAGATTTTATTGAGTTATAGAATATTTCATTTACCATGGAACTTCAACAATATTGAGAATTTGTTCTTGGAATTCGAATCTGAAAAAAAAATTTGCAAAAGTTCATTTAATTATATGGGACGATGTTTCTATGATCATAAAAAAGCCTCATGAACTGTTGAAATAACATAACGTTATTAAGCTGAGAAAAAAATGGTTGGACAGAAGGGCTAAATAAAAACTTATAAAAATAAAGTCCAAACGGATAGAATTTCATCTTATTTTGAGAGGTGGCTGAGAAAGAAAAAGGAGTGCCAAGAGGGACCTTATTAAGGTTGAAAAAAGACTAAGAGGAATGGAGAATGGCTAAACAAAAATTAGAATAAAAATAACGCAAAAACTGGCATAATTTCCCTTTATTAGAAGGGAGACTAAGAAATGCGTAGGAGAATGAAGAGGAGTGCGTAATGACTCTTTAAAACTACTATATAATTTGGAAAGGTGTTTATGAGTATTCCAACTTATGTCGTCATTTCACAATTAGTATTAGATAAACACATTATATACATAGACAATTTTCAAAGGTGAAAAAGGAGCCAAGGGGTAGGTGTAGAAAGCTGAGGAAGAAGAGATGGAAAGGGACATTGCTGAAATATTATTATCTTAGAAGTCACTTAAGAACAAGTCAATAACTTCGTTAATTCAGTGTGGCTACATAGAAGTGGGGAGAGTGGAGACTTACTTTTGGCCATGCAATTATACAACATACGAAAGTATATGTACTTTAGTGTACATGTATACATACATATATATTTTTGTATAACACAGTGATTTTTGAGGGTCATTCCACACAACCTTTCACCATTCCCCCTCCACACCTCCTCAGCCACCTTTTAGTCTTTTTTAATAAAGTTAGATTCTAAAAGTTTTTTAATAGTTGTTATTAGGTTAAAATATTAGTTAGCCCCTTCCCTATTTTTCCACAACCACCACTTTACCCTTTCACTTGATTTTTATGAGTCATTCTCAGCCACTACTCTATAAAAAGCAAAATTTTATCAGTTTTAACTTTATTGTTATTGAGTTAATTTTTCGGTAAGCCCTCTCTCTGCCCCCTCATAATTTCATAATCCCATAACCACATTTCCCAATACGCCTACCTTACAATTCAAAAGAACTCCTTACAGACTTTCATTGGCATCATCTCTGAATGAAGTAAAATTATATCAGTAACCATGTCATTTTTGGTTTAATTACTTTTTGCCCCCTAACTCTCAACTCTCCTTACACTCTTCAGGAAAACCTGTCAGCCTCATCAAAATTTCTAAACAGTCAATTTTCACCACTCCTTAGCTCTACATTATTTATTTTTATCTAAATGTCATAATTATTTTGGATGTATAATTCCACTCCAACTCTAGCCACCCTTTAGTCACATCTCTGAATAAGGTTGAACTCTATTGGTTTTCATGTCATTTCTAGTTACATAACTATTTGCACATTCTGTCTCAGATCTCCTTCTAGATTCAAGAAATCCCCTAACTTCTTACACATAAGCACGTTTCCACATCACCGTTAAGGTAGTGCTATGGAGCACTTGCTCTTTTTTTATTTTCTAAAAGCATTTTAAATGCATTACTAAATATGTTTAAGAACATAACATTATATTTTTATATCTGGTAAAAAAAAAAGTATTTAAGCCGTTGAGCTTGCTTGTAGCCCTATTTACTATGAAAAGATAGAAGTCATATTTATTTAAATATATCTCAAAATGCGCATTATCATAAAACAGTATTAAAAAAAAAATTTTTTGGAGCTAATATAATTATTTAATACTCAAATAAACTGCGTAAAAATATTTCGGACAACTTTATTCTGTCGCTTATGTAAAGAAGTTGAATTTTTTTTTTATTTACGTGAGATTAGTTAACGTCAAAAATTTTTTTCCAAACAACATTTCCTATTTTTAAGGTATTATCTTGTTTCATTGGAATATAAATTTTTATCTTAATTTTTGCATCTTAAGAACGCGATGTACAAAATTGGCCATTTAAAAACAGTGGTTTTTTAAGTTTATTCGAATGAAAGTAGAACTTTGACCTGAAAACTTATTGACAGTCATTTTAAATGCTGAGCCTAAATAATACTGTTTTCTGTATAGTATAAAAGGTAATGATAATAAATTTCTTGTATTAGGAGTTAGTTTTGGTACAAGCACTCTCTTTCTAATTTTTTCTCCAGTTACAATTTTTGCTTCAATATTGTTTTGTAGTAATTATGTAATTTCCAATCTTGTACCGTTACATAAGCCAACAACTTCACTAAAATTTCGTATCAACGTACCAATTGTTTTAGTTTTTTAATTAAGCTTATGCAGCGATAAATCTTCACGAATATTGTTTAGAAATTTTATTGAAAAGTCTGTGTACACATCATTATCAGATTTATTAACACTTGCCAGTATCATAATCTATGATGTAATATGTTCTTTATTCTCCTTTTCCATGATTTAAAGCGATATTATTGGAAAAATTATGTATATTTGTTATAAGAAGTAAGTATAACGCTATTTATTAGAATGTTAATATCTTTACCAATAATCTTTAAACTAATGTCAGATGTTTTTAATCATTTGTTACTTGAAATAATTAAATTATTACTTCTTAAATATTTTATAATAATTTAAAAACATTCTGATAATTGAACAAATAAGGATGATATTAAGTTTTAGAATACAAAATAATGACCAACGATACAATAATTTTTCCGAACTCGGGCGTTTTTAAGGGTCATATGTGCCCTCAGCAAGAAAAATGGGATTTGTCAGATAAGTGCCATCGCTTCTGTGGCTACTTTACGGCCGTACGAACCCTGCTTCGCAAGACCCTCGGACCGCAAAATAGCCCCATAAGCGATGGCGATTTTCTGACGAAAACTAACATTAAACTTTTTTGTAATATCATGCTTTTACTACTTTGTCTTGAAGTTGGAAGTAACTGTCTGAAATTAAAGGCTAAAACAATAAATTTATTACCAAAATGAATATTTGTATGACATAAATCATGTTATGTTTTTTTAACTATTTCTACGGCTTTTTTTAGTATCAGAGAAGCCTTGTCACATTTAATTAAATCTTCTTCTTACAATTTTTTTCCGATGTTTAAGTCTAAAGGTAAACAAAATTTTCTATGACTGGTCATTTCTTTTAAAAGTTATATTGATGCTTTACCAGTCCATGCAATGAATAAGATTTTTTCACCACAAAAGATGAGTTAATAAATTAACGTTTTATATAAAAGAGTTTTTCCTGAGCCTTTTGGAATGTCTATAATTTTTAAAATCGTAATTTACGATCAGAAACATTCATTGTGGCTAGAGTATACCTACCATTTTACTTCATTTTTAATACTTCTTTAAATATTCGTCTTTGTAATTAATATAAGGCCTTAATAAAATCTTCTATAAGGATGTTAATAAAAAGTGAAAAGAACCTCTATGACGTTTTTTTCAGAAACAAAATATAATAAGGAAAATGATTAAAAATGTTTGTTAAACTTCATCTTATTGGATAATTTTTGCGATTAGAAACAAGCAAGTAATTAATCTTTTATGAATTTATAAAAAGGTTTTTATCTCATTTACACTATTCTTGCATTGACTCTTGAACAACGTAACGAAGATTTTTGTATTACTTTAACTTTATGAAGAAAACTGAACAAATTAAGTATTTTTCAACTGACAAAAGAATTGGGGGGTTAGTGCATGAAGCGCGCAGGGAGGCAGAACCCATCACACATACATACACATACACTCACACCAGAAACATACAAATAAATCATAATAGCATTTAACCAATCGACCCCAAGAAAAACCACCAGGGGTTTTATTAGAGTCTAAACAATCCTTCCTCAGCCCCACAGCGTTTCCACACCATTTTTTTGTTCTCTTTTAATCTTTTCTATTGAGTATAAATGACCCTTGTTAACAAAATATATTTAATTACCCTAAGTTTCAAACATAATTATTTTCATCTTTTTTTCGCATTGTCAAGGAGGTAAGTGGATAGACTTTATACACTTCGATTTTTGTGTTCCTATTATTTTAAAACTTTGTGACATTCATTTTTCTTTACATGTGTACATATGACGTTATAGAACTACATGTACAAATTCAAACGTTTTATAAATATGAAATACTAATTACCGCGGATGTATCAAGTAATTCAAAAAGGTTGACTTAACAATCTATTATGTTTAGCTCTATCATAACAACGAAGAAAAATAACTTTTCGTACCGAATTTGAAATTGGGAAAGTATTTATAGCAACATGTATATATATATATATATGGGTTATTACATGTAAACGTAGAATGACAAAAAAAATTTTTTTTCGGAACATAGAGGAATCAATAGTGCTTGCCTTGAAAACATAACAAGAATTTCTTTATATTTTTTGACCCACACCGTTACTGTCTGTGACCGTCACAAATTTCAGACTTTTATTAAGACTCCTAAAATACGATTTTTTCAGATAAATTGGTGCAAATTGGAGAAATTTTTCAAAATAGTAGTTTGTAAGTATTTTTTTCCTAGAATACGATAAAACTTTTTTCAATTTCGAAGGGGGTGGTTTTCACCTTTTTTGGGGGGTTGAAAGTTTAAATCTTGACTTTCGTAAAGTATAGCATTATGGTTTTTTTTTTTTTCCTAAATATTCCTTTCATTAACTTTTTTTATTTTATATTTGGTTTATAATGGGTATCAACTTAGAACAGGCCCAAAATAGGGCCCAAACGTAAAAATCCATGGTTTTACTGCTGTATCTCGGTATAAAAAGTTGTTAAAAAAAGACTATTGTACAGTCTGAGGTTTTTGAAATCGCTAATTGTGGATCTTAAGTCAGATTTTCAAAATTCAAAATGGCGGATCCAATATGGCGACCAATTTTTTTAAAGATTTTTGAATTTTTAATATTAAAAAATACCATCATATTCAACGCAAAGTTTTACGTTTAATATGTACTTTTTAAAATTTTGTTCAAAATTCCCCCTGTAGCGAAAAAATAATTGAAGAGAAAATATTCCACTGTTTTGTATCCTTTCAAGGTAAGCAAACGAAAGTTTCAAAACTTTTACTTAGAATTACTTCGTATCTAATAGAATTAATATTTTTAATAAACGCAGACGTACAATACACATTCTAAATCCTAAGCTACTTAACCCTGCAATCTAAGGGACAGCAAGTTGATGATATTTGTTATAATATAAATTATTAACTCGCTGTTCTCCTCATTACTAGATTGGAAAGCTTTCGGCTTAGATTATGTTGTTATTAGATCAATAGTTTATTTCATTAAAACATGATCTATTTATTAACTATGTAATTAACTTACTTATACTGAGTAACTGAGTTCAAAAGCTTGGGGTATAGGTTACTTTGCTATATAATCAATGATTCTTTCAAGTAATGTACGATCAAGTCTTCATTACATGAGGAGTATCATACACTTACTATTCGTGTACTATAGTCCAAGAACCGGAGGTTTTTTTCAAATCTAATTCCAGTAAGGTTTTTTGACGCTGTAAATAGAAAAAATAGTAGTAATGCCATGTGTAATTTTTAGAAAAAATCGGTGAGTAGCAAAACGGCTAAAAAAATTCTGAAAGGCACTGAAAACAAGTTTTTTCTAAAAAAAGTGCTTAAACTCAAAGAAAATTAAAAAAAAATGGCCGCTTATAGCGCTCACAAAGATATGAAAAATGAATTGGAAACAATTGAATCGAACAATAACTTTTTTGCGTAAGCAAATAAAAACAGCAAAAAACTGCGATTTTTTGAGAATTAATTACTCCACGTGTAGTAATCGTAGAGATATCTTACAACGTTCAAATTGTAGGGTTTTAAGTTTTCAGTCCGTGGTCTCTTTTTTATTTCAAGATTCTTATAACTTTTCGCGAAAATCGAAAAAATGTAAGAGCTGGTGCTTTAGAAAAATCTCTGCCAGTCGCTGAAAATCTACTGTACAGAGAATTCATGCATATTTATATAATGAGAAAGACTTACTGTACACACGTATTGTAAAACAATCGTCAAAAAAATTTGCTAACGTCCTGGAATAGCACCTTAAATATCGTATATTTTGCGTCCGTCGAGCAGGTGGCGAGAAGGTCAAGGTAGTAGGGGTACAGCAGCAGCAGACTGACCCCACAAACACGAAATAAACGATATTTTAGATGCTTTTTCAGGATGTTATTGAGTTTTTTTGCCAATTTTTTTTCAAAGGTCTGTAGAGTAAGTCTTTCTAATGACATAAATATGCAAAAGCTCTCTGTACGGTAGATTTTCAGCGATTGGCAGAGATTTTTCTGAAGCACCTGTTTTTACATTTTCTCGATTTTCGCAAAATGTTATAATATTATTGGAAGAAAAACAAAAAACCATGGATAGAAAAGTTTAAACCCCACGATTCAAGCCTTGTTAAATATCTCTACAATTACTACACGTGGAGTGAATAATTCTCAAAAAATCGCAGTTTTTTACTGTTTTTATTTGCTTACGCAAAAAGTTATTGTTCGATTTAATCGTTTCAAATTTATTTTCCATATCTTTCTAAGCGCTATAAGCGGCCAATTTTTTTCTTTTTTCTTTAAGTTAAATCACTTTTTTACAAAAAACTTGTTTTTGGCACCTTTTCAAAAATTTTAAGCCATGTTGCTACTCGCCGATTGTTTCCCAAAAATTATACATTGCATTCTTATTATTTTTCTCCTATTTATCGCGTCAAAGAACCTTACTGGAATGAGATTTAAGAAAAACCTCTCGTTCTTTGACTATAGTACACAAATAGTCAGTGTATGATACTTCTTATACAATAAAGACTTGATCGTACATTACTTGAAAAAATCATTGATTATATAGCAAAGTAACCTATACCCAAAGCTTTTGAACCCAGTTACTCAGTATAAGTGAGTTGATTACATAGTTAATAAATAGATCATGTTTTAATTAAATAAACTATTGATTGAATAATAACATAACCTAAGCCCAAAGCTTTTTAATCTAGTAATGAGGAGAACAGCGAGTTAATAATTTATATTATAACAAACATTATCAACTTGCTGTCCCTTAGGTTGCAGTGTTAAGTAGCTTAGGATTTAGGATATGTATTGTACGTCTGCGTTTATTAAAAATATTAATTCTATTATATACAAAGTAATTCTAAGTAATAGTTTTAAAACTATTGTTTGCTTACCTTGAAAGGATACAAAACAATGGAATATTTTCACTCCAATTATTTTTTCGCTCTAGGGGGAATTTTGAAAAAATTTTCAAAAGTTCATGTTAAACGTAAAACTTTGCTTTGAATATGATGGTATTTTTTAATTTCGAAAATTCAAAAGTTAAAAAAAAATTGGTCGCCATATTGGATCCACCATTTTAAATTTTGAAAATATGACTTATGATCCACAATCAGCGATTTTAAAAACCTAAGACAGTACAATAGTCTTCTTTCAACAGCTTTTTATAGCGAGATACAGCAGTATAACCGTGGACTTTTACGTTTGGGCCCTATTTTGGGCCTGTTCTAATTGGATACCCATTATAAACTAAATATAAAATGAAAAAAGTTAAAGAAAGGAACATTTAGGAAAAAAAAAACCATCATGGTATACTTTACAAAAGTCAAGATTTAAGCTTTTAACCCCACAAAAAAGACTGAAAACTAATTTACCCAAAAAAATCGCAATTTAAGAGTCTAAATAAAAGTCCGAAATTTGTGACTGTCACAGACTGTAACGGTGTGGATCAAGAAATATGAAAAAATTTTTGTTATATCTTTACGGCAAGCACTATCGATTCCCTTATGTTTTAGAAGAAAAATTTTTTTTTGTTATTTTATATTCACATGGAATGACCTATATATATTGACCTATACTTATTTTATGCATATTATTATTTTATAAAGTTTCTTAACATATTAATAACTTGTATGTATATTTATGTATCTTTTCCCAATTTAAAGAACCCATTTGTCTTTTACGTATTTCTTCGACGTTTACGTATTATAAGATAATTATTGTTATACCTTTATTTTGTAAATCAATAAAATCAGAATTAAATTCTTAACTGAAATTTAAAATACTAATGATAATAAAATTAATTTAGTGACCATAAAATATTTAAAAATTTTTTCATAGTATGTTTACCAAGCTATGATAATATAAAAAATAAAAAAAATAAAAAATTACAAAATTTTTATGGTGAGAAATTCTAAATTAAATATTTTTGACCAAAAACTATTATCATAAGAACAGCATACATAAGATTTTGTATACTTGTTAGATAATTAAATACTCATAAATATAATAGCTTTTTATTAATTAATATAAACATTAACGATTAAACTATAAAAATTATAAAGTAAACTCAATCAAATATGTAAAAATCTCTTTCCGAACAATATTTTTTATTTCTGTATTCTGTTTTCTCTCTACTTAAAGTTTTAAAGTACTTTAATTTTTGCATCCTAATGAAGCCACATACGACTGGTTCTGAGAAAATAGTTGTTTCCTTAAGTACAAGCCGACTCTATCGAAACTTAGACCTTAAGATTTACTTCTCGTTATCACTATAACATATCACATTCGCTAATGGCACAACGATTTAAAAATGTTAATGATACAAAATAAGAAATAATGTCAATGTGTTTCCTGTGTCTAAAACTATTATTAAAATGGAGACTCTATTTCTAATTTTTTTTCAATTATTATTTCTCCTTTCATATTATACTTATGTAATTTGCAAGTGTAATCCATTACACGGTTCATGTGATATACTTAAATTTCTATATAAGATCACTATTGTAACAATTTTTAAATAAAGCTAATGAGGTAGTAATTCATTATGAATATTGTTTAATATTTGCAACGGAAAATTTGAATAAATAGTATCGTCTTATTTATTAACTACTTTTTAAGTTGCGTAATCTAATCTATAGTAAATTTTAATTTCTCCACATAATTTTTAAGAACTTTATTACTTCAAGTAACACGTGTTTAGAGTTCACAACGGTGAGCTTGACGAGCTCTAGGAGGCCGAGCGGAAGGGACAGGGTTAACACAATGACAAGGCCAAGGTTTGAATCAGAATGTACTATAATTAACTTTAAAGATTAACAAACTGTAGAATTATTAGGATGGATCGTTGTGTCGCGTTGTGGCTCACGAGACGTAGCACGTGCTGTCGAGGTAAGGGCCAGTGCCAAACTGCTGTGTGCCACATTAGATGGCTGCTTTAGAGGAGAGACTCCGTGAAGGAACAGAGGTGGCAGCAGCGCCTAATTTTGCTGCCGCAAAAATCTCGCGCGGGGCGAGCTGCTGCTTTCGCCGGTTTTGGCTCTTCGGCGCAGAGGCCTGCGGCGCTACAACCACTCTCCCTCCAGCGTTGTTCGCGGGAGGCGGACAGAGCGAAAAATGGACCCTTTTCTTCGTCTTCGTCGAAAGGGCAGGCTCTGGGGCCGTTGACGGGTTGGCAGATGGTGGTTGCCTAGTTGGAGGCACCTCCGGTGAGTCTACCGGTGATGGTGTCAAGGCCTTTGGAGAGGGTGGTGCCGTCTGCGTTGAAGGCGTTGAAGTGTCTTTGGCGTCCAGGTATGCTGGTTTCAGGGCATTGGTTGAGACCGCGTGTGGTTTGACGTTGACGTCGATGACGTATGTTCGTTCGTCGGTGCGACGAATGATCCGATGCGGCCCGGAGTAAGGCGGTTGGAGGGGTTTCCTGATGGAATCGACCCTCTTAAAGACGTGCGTGCATGTCCGTAGGTCCTTTAAAAAGAACGGAGTTCTGTCCGGAATGTGTCTGGACGCTGGGACGGCCTTGACACTCTGCGCGAAGCTGCGGAGCTTCTCTGCAAAGGAGGCGGGGCTGGTCCCAGGTTGGCTTGTCGTCGAGAAGAAATCTCTGGGTACTCTCAAGGCGGTTCCATAGAGCATCTCTGCTGAGGATGCTTGGAGGTCCTCCTTGAATGCCGTGCGAAGGCCGAGTAGGACCAACGGAAGCTGGTCTGGCCAAGGGCTATCGAGGTCGCACATATGGGCCGCTTTGAGCGTGCGATGGATTCGCTCTACCATTCCGTTGGAATGAGGGTGGTAAGACGTGATCCGGATCCTGGAAGCGCCGAGGAGTTTTGTGAGCTCTGAGAACAATGCGGACTCGAACTGTGCGCCTTGATCCGACGTGATCGTTAACGGAGTGCCGTAGTGACTGATACAGCGATCGACGAGTGCTTGGGCGATGGTGATAGCCTGCTGGTCAGGCAAAGGGACAGCCTCTACCCACCTGGAGAACCTAGCGACGATGGTAAGGCAGTATTGGAAGCCTTTGCACAGGGGCAGCTTGACGATGTCGACGTGGATGTAATCGAATCGACCCTCCGGTACATCGAAGTCCCCGAGGGCCGAACGGTTGTGTTGGTGCACCTTGGCTCGCCGGCAAGGCTCACAGGAGCGGGCCCAGTGGTTGACCAGTTTGCGCATGCCTGACTAAAAAAACTTGGAGGCGATGAGCCGCGTCGTTGACTTGACGCTGGGATGGGCGAGGTTGTGGAGACTTTCAAAGGCGGTGCGTTGCAAACTCAAAGGCAGGTAAGGCCTGACCACGCCTTTTGAAGTGTCCGTGAAGACGGTGGCACCTCCGATAGACAGTGGCTGCAGAACCAAACTGGCGTTGGCTGGGAGATGGTGCATCTCTTCGTCTCGAGCTTGGGCTGCGGCGATCACCTCCGGGCTGAGGATTGAAGGAAAGGAGACGGTAGCGACCCGTGAAAGAGCATTAGCCACGACGTTGTCCTCTCCCTTGACGTGGGCGATCCTGGTGTTGAACTGGAGGATATAGTTCAGATGACGAGCCTGTCTGGGCGAGGCCTTATCTGAACGCTGAGATACTGCAAAAACGAGAGGCTTGTGATCCGTGTATACGATGAAGTTTCTTCCTTCGATAATTCGCTGGAAGAAACGGATGGTGGCGTATATTGCGAGAAGCTCCTTATCGTAGGCCACGTAGTTCTTCTCAGGAGCGGTCAGCTTCCGTAAGAAAAAGGCCAAGGGCCTCCAGACGCCATGGTCATCCAGCTGCTCAAGCGCCGCGCCAATCGCGATGTCTGAGGCGTCCGTCCTCAAAGTGAGTGGAGCGTCAGCTTCTAAGAAGGTGGTCGTGGCGGCCTCGGAAACAGCAAGCTTGCTGCGCTCGAAGGCGGCGTCCGCTTCCGGGTTCTAGGGGATCTCGACGTTTTTCTTTTTAGGCGGTAAGCCTTGGAGTAGACAGTTGAGAGGAGCCACGATGTGAGCAGCTTTCGGGATGCACCTCCGATAATAATTTAGGAGCCCTAGGTAGCGACGGAGCTCTGTGGAGGTCTTCGGGCGTGGAAAGTCCAAGATGGCCTGAACTTTTGGTGGAGGAGGGCAAAAACCTTCAGCCATGACGGAGTACCCCAGATAGGTCACCTGGTCCTTTCCCAAGGTGCACTTATCCGGGTTGATGCGCAGCTTGGCTTTCCGCAGGACTTCGAAGAGCTGCCGGAGGTCCTTGAGGTGCTGGGCGTGATCCGGTGATGCGACGATGATGTCATCTAGGTAAGCTCGGGCGAAAGGCAGCTCTCGCAGCAAGTGATCCATCGTGCGCTGGAGAGACTGAGCTGCGTTGCGTTGACCGAGTGAAGATCGAGTAAACTCGAAGAGTCCAAATTGCGTTGTGACGGCCGTCTTTGGAATGTCCTCCTCGGCGATGGGTATCTGGTAAAATGCCTTTTTCAGATCGACGACCGAGAAGATGTTGCCCTTGGCTTCCTGCAAGAGGTCCTCTACGGCCGGAAGAGGATAGCGATCAGGGATCGTGCAGGCGTTAAGGCGCCTGTAGTCCCCGGTGATGGGCCAGGAGCCATCGGGCTTTGCAACCAAGTGCAGGGGGCTCGCCCATTGGCTGGACGAGGAACGGACGATGCCTTGGTCCAGGAAGCGTTTAAATTCGTCCTTGGCTGCAGCTAAGCGCGGGCCAGTGAGTCTCCGGAGGCGCTCAGAGACGGGTGGTCCGGTGGAGTTGATCTGGTGGTGTACCAGCAGATCAGGTAGCTCAGCTGCGGAGCCGTCCGTGAGAGTGATGTCAAGGAACTCCTGAAACAGACTGAGGTATTGCTGACCCACGTCTCCGGAAGGGACGTCGACTGCGTTGACGACGGCGACGCTGTGGACGGGAGCCATGGCGATGTGGCCCTTGGACGTAAGCCCGGTCGAGCCGTCGATGAGCTGCCGTACCCGAAGGTCAACAAGAAGATGGAAGTGGGAGAGAAAGTCGGCTTCCAGGATGGCCGTCTGGACGTCCGCCACTGTAAAAGCCCACTTGAACGCCCTGCGTAGACGTAGGTTAAGCTCCATGTGCTGGGCGCCGAACGTGGCGATTGGCAATGAATTGGCAGCGGAGAGCGTGAGTGGCTGCCACTGCAGCTTTCTGGAGACGGCGGCTTTGGGCAGCAGAGAGATGAACGAACCAGAGTCCACCAGGAAACGGATAGTGGTCTTCTTGTCGAAGACGTGTAGGCGATTTTCCGAGGGCAGGGTGTCCTCCCCCACCGCCTGGACTGGGGGAGGGCCCACTTGTTTCCCTGGGCCTGGGCGGCAGAAGAGCAGGGGGACCTGCAATTTCTGGCCTTGTCGCCATGGAGGCGATGGTACCAGCACCAACCGTCCTCGTGACTAGGGGTGTTGGATCGGCTGCGGTTTCGGCTCGTAGAACGGGTGCGTGAGCGTCCTCGTTGCTGGTTGGCCTTGAGCTGACCTTGAGCGAGTGCAGAAAGATGGGCCACTGATAGGCGAAGTGCCGCTAGCTTCTGAGATAGCGTGGCCAGGGCAGATGAGTTCGGGGTCTGCTGCTGCTGAAGGGGCGGCGGGACCTGCGAGTGCCCTGTCGGAGGTGGACGGTAGGCTGCGGCGTCAACTGTGGGGCCGGTGGCGTAGAGCTCGTCTGCGAAAGTATCGCGTTTTTTAGGTGTTCGTACTTTCCCTCTGCCGGAGGGTTGTACAGAACGTCCGACACCTCGGCGACGACGTCCGAGTCGAGGATGTTGATGACCAAATGGTGCTTACTGTTGTCGGAGTGGACGCGGTTGACAGCAAAAGCGGCTTCCACCTTGGCAAACCACAGTTTTGGGTCCTGTTTCCAAAAACTCGGCAGGCGGCAGGTTGTCACATCGTTGACATTCGTGTGGTCATTGGCGTCTCCGATGTTGCCGTCTGCGCCACCATTGGCATTAGCACCGATGGGATTTTCAACGATCTCTGGGGGGGCCATAGCAATAGCGTCACAAAGCGTTGGCAAACGTGACATAAGAAAAACAAACTTTTCTGCTGCTTCACTTCACACACGCGTGTCCAGTCCTCCGAAGAGAGAGAGAGAGAGAGAAAGAGAGAGAGAGAGACGCGCGAGGCGCTTGAAAACTTTGCACGGGACGCAAAAAAAATGGCGGGCGTTGACACGAGGCAAGGCCGCGTGCGTCTCGTTAATGTTTATGCTTTATAGGTGGAGTGTGGAACGTAAGGTACTTTTTTTCCTTAATTCGACGCACTGGCACAGCACTGCACTTATGTCCTGCTTAACTGTCCTCGCTGGCACCGTTGTCGCAACTTGCGAATTTTAACTTTTTGGGGTCACCACTTTAGAATTCACAACGGTGAGCTTGACGAGCTCTAGGAGGCCGAGCGGAAGGGACAGGGTTAACACAATGACAAGGCCAAGGTTTGAATCAGAATGTAATATAATTAACTCTAAAGATTAACAAACTGTAGAATCATTAGGATGGATCGTTGTGTCAAGGCGTGGCTCACTAGATGTAGCACGTGCTGTCGAGGTGAGGGCCAGTGCCAAACTGCTGTGTGCCACATTAGGTGGCTGCTTTGAAGGAGAGACTCCGTGAAGGAACAGAGGTGGCAGCAGTGCCTAACTTTGCTGCCGCAAAAATCTCGCGTGGGGCGAGCTGCTGCTTCCGCCGGTTTTGGCTCTTCGGCGCAGAGGCCTGCGGCGCTACAGGTGTACTCATAACGTTATGTTAGTACAACACTATTCATGGAATTATTAAAGATATTAGAAAATATTTAAAACATACATTATTTGGTATCCAATTTTTCAGAGTGTTAAAATGAGAAGGAGCCAGTCCTACACCTTAAAACTTTACACAAAAAAGTTACAAACAATTATTGTTCAACGCTATAAAACAATGTTTGCACACAAATTTTTTTTGCTGTGTAGTTGCACAATTGTTTGCTACACAAGTGTAGAGATAAGTTTTAGGGTAATAAAAGGTCTACACAGTACATTCTACACCAAACTACAAAAAAAAGTTGTGATCAATTATTTTTCAACGCAAAAAAAATAGTTGGACACATTTTTTTTTTGTTGTGTAGTGGCACACTTATATTCTACGCAAGTTTAGAACTAAGTTGGAGTAACCAAAGTTCTACACAGGATATTCTACATAAAGCTAAGAAAACGTGTTGTAAACAATTAATATTTAGCACTAAAATAAAATAATTGGACACATTGGTTCTTTGCTGTGTACTGCCACAATTATATTTTGCACAAGTGTAGAACCAATTTGGGGGAGCAAAAGTTCTACACAGCATATTTAATACAAAAATTTCGACACAATTTTTATGCTACATAAAAACAAAAAATTGGTCTACACCTTCAAATGTGCTTTACACACAAGTGAAAAACACGTATATATATGTCAGTGTAAGCATGTGTAAATGTATGTACTAAACGCAGCAACATATCAAACTTGAAATTATTATAAAATAGTGTTTAAACAGATACAGCAAGCTCATAACTGAAGTAGCCATCTTCAAGCCATTTTTATATTCTATCGGAGTTCGTATTACAGATGATATTACTAAAAGATTGACAAAGAGAGTAACAGATAGTTAATTAGTTTTACTTATTATCTTTGTTATCACACTCTTTTTAAATGTTTACAAGATTCTACAAAAATGCGATTTACAACTTGTTAAAAATTAGCAAGTTACAGCTAATAAAATTAATTCACAGTGAAATAATCTGTATAGGAACCTAGGGATGACAACATTTTATTATAAACTGAGCCTACTACAATACTTTTTCATATTTTTGAGAAAATAACTATATAATAATCACACAAGACATATTGCATTAAAACATTTTTTTCTCACACTGTGATATTACCAACAGCGCATATTCATAAATCTGATTGGTTCGTGTCGATTGTATTTTTTATCACTTACTTTATTGGATGTAAATAATTGTAATGTTTTAGGAAAAAGGTAAGATTTTTTTTAATGGTTCACAAACAACATTGTATTACTACAGATACACACATATACATTATTATTATTATTACTGTATATATATATGACTATTTACGACGTGCGATGCAACTTAAAACAATGTATTAACAAATTTAAGATTTTTTTTTATTATTTTAGAAAGATTTATGTTTTTACACTGAACACAGTTTTATAAAGATTTTAATACAATAACTTTTAACTTACACGTATGGAACGTCACATAGCTCGATTTTTATGTGCACGTGAAATCTTTCATCGGTTTTGTAAGTAAAATGCAGCTTAACACTTACTTATTAACTAATATAGATTTTTAAAGACAGTTGCGTAACTGGAACTCTGTAAACAGGGCAAATTCTCCGGGTGTCAGAAAGTCTACTTATTCTACCAGAACAAGGCTCACAAAGATAAATGTATCCGCATTGTAAAGCGTGTGTTACTTTCCGGATCATACATATAGAACAGTTTCCTTCAGCTCAAATAAAGGGGCATTAGTATTATTTAAAACAATAATTATTATCTACAAAACATAGCACTATTTAAAAAAATATTAACATAGGATATTAAATATATTCGCAGGTATAAAAATGGTACGTACAAATATTGCACTGTATAGTTTTATCACAATATTACCAAATTCGTCTTTCAGTTTTATGCATATTCACGAAATTTGAGGACCCAATATTTTGCATAGTATATTCTTTAAGGAGTATGTCTTTTTACTCTTTTTCTGGCTTCTATTAAAAATTTACCATTGCTGGTATAAACGCTTCTTATTTTATGTAAAAAGATAAAAACGTAACATCTTCTGATAATTATATTACTGCAGTAAAGTTACTTATGATTTTAAGCAGCCTATTGTGTAAACTGCGTGACAAGCTTTACTGCAATCTTTAATAAATTTAACTTGAAAAGATGAACATTTGTGTTTTAAAGATCGATTATTGGGTTATTTATGAAGCAGTTAACATTATACCAACATACAACCTATACACTATCTCGAGCTTCAAAGTGGTATTCACATTGTTATAACTACCAATGGATTTGTGACACTTTCTTTTAAAAATTATTAATTAAATATAATTATGTCATGATTAAATAATAAAAAATACGGTTACCTATGTTATAATAAAGTAGTGTAAAATCAATAGTAGACAGAATCAGTAATAGTGATAGTAGTACAGTGCAAATGATAAATAATTTTGGAGAATTAGTACCTCCACTTAGTAAGAAGGCCAATTGTGTTCTTACTACTTCATTGAATTTTCAAGTGTAACTGACATAACATGACAATAAAGATACTTATGAAAAATACTAAAAAGAAGTCATTAATATCATAAGCGTAGTGAAAAATTGTTTTTATTATGTTTACAAATAACAAAATCACTTCACTAGCACGAAATTTTTGATACAATCAGTTTAAAATTTTTAATCTATTTATGACAGTATTTTTAAGGTATGCAAGGGTCTGAACACATTTTATAGGCACAATTTTTTAAATAATTTACGCTTCATATAATTTCTATTAAATAATGGCAGGCAATAAAAATAAAAGCTGAGATTGCATATATAATTCTTATGTTAGTTACTCATTATGCTGAGATCTGAGTCGTATAAACATATTTTGATTTTACTAAGTAAGCAGTTAATCCTCCTCTTTAACACATTTATGAGTAAATACACAAATAGCCTTTATTGTCATATTGTGTCAGTTTCGACCAAACGAATAAATAAGCTAATAAAGTAGATGAGCAATCATGATGTTTATTTTATAGTTTATAATCAACGCTACTGTAAACCTTGCACGATGCATGATGAACATTTTCTACACTCTTGCATTACAAGAGTTGTTTTCAAACGAAATTGTGAGTTCATAGAAATCGAACTTACATTACATGATATTCTACAGTTACGAAATAAGACTCATTCAATTCTCAAAACTCATTTATTTAATAATAACATTTTAATGGCTTTTGAATTTTAGCTGAAGTATCTGTGGGAAAAGAAAAACCTAAAATATACGAAAAGGAGAATATTTGGGGAAAACACTCCAAAACATCTCTAACCACCGAACTACCGCTGCTTTCATGTCAATTAATATTGCATTACACTATTACAATACGTATATGAAACTACATTTATTTTTAATTTAACAAAATATTTAAGATACACATCGTGCGAGACCTACGTAGTAAGAACGCTGAAACAAGTAATCAACAAATGCAATTACCTTTTTTCTTCCCTCTCCTTGTCTTTTTTTGACGCTTTGGTGCTGGTCCGACCGCCTGCTGCTTTTTTTTTTATCTTCTCTTTCTCTTTTTTGTACTCTGAGCTGTTGGGTCTGCTTAATAAGCATAAAGTACATTTTGCATATTATAATCCAGTAAAACCTTAATTAATTGTTTCAAATAAAAAAATGTTAAGTGATTCTTCCAAAAAAAAGATAAAAGCGTTACTGTAAAAATGACGTTATAGTACTTATTTTTAACTAATGATTCATCCACTCTCAGCCAATACTATTCCATGTGCATTTCAACAAGACTCTAGACGATAATCATATTTAATTTAATACCATAGTACATAAACATTAGAACATTACCATTTTTTGCTGAGGATGTGTTGCTACTGCCGTTGTTGGTACTGCTGCTGGTACCGCTGCTGTTGGTACTGCCATGGTTGTTACTGCTGTTGTTTTAAATTTCAGGTAAATTTTGTCGAGACTTTTTTTCTTCATCAGAATTAACCTGTTCTTCTACAAAACAAAGTAACAGTCAGGTTACTTCTTGTCATATACGTACATATTAATAAATTGGTCAAAATCTTATTTATAAATTAAACAACATAAAACCACCAATCTAGTGATGAATTCTTTCAATTACTCAAAAAACAAAAAGGCTTTTTGTGCTAGCACCCGGAAGATTTCTATAGATATTTATTTACATTGATTCTACAAAAGTTTTTCTTGTGTATTTTGATGTTCTGACCACGATTTACAGTGATACAACTATACATAGAATTTTTTTGAGATGTCCGGTTTTTTTATTCTAAAGCTGTGGGATTAATACACAACAGTTGTAAAATACTGTTCCTACATATAAAATAAGTCAATGAATGTGACAAAAATTTTTTTAGCATGACAAACAAAATTCATTACAAAATTATTTTCATAACAAGTATTGCTTAACACTTTGGACACCTCACCATCAAAAATGTAATTCAGCAGATGATAATACAGAAGAAGAACTGTAATGGTAGTTATTTAGTTGCAAATGCTCCAGGAACCCCTTTGCCTATCGTATTATTTAGACATGTAAAAATTAAATTTTTATATTTTATATCTGCACTAACATGATATGAATAATTATTTTTCCACCCAGAACCTAAACTAATCTCAATTGAGTCTAACCTTCTATGCCACCTTCATGAAGAATAAAACGTGCATCATTGTGGTCACTATCTCTATCATCGGGGATCCCATACTCATTATGATATGTTCTCCGCAGAATTTCACTCTCTGTACTACTTATTAATTGTACAACACTGTCCTCATCAAGGATAATAATGTCGCTGTGCCTATCACTTTCATCTTCTTCTTCTCTCTCTTCTTCTTGTATGTGCTCTTGCACCGGAGTAACATTAAGTCGAACAAGTGAGCGCACTTGCTCATCTCGTTCTTTTGCTTGAACTTCGGGTAATTCTTCAAGTATCCAATCATTTTCATTTCTTCTTTCCTCGGGCTCCTCAACACCTTCATCGGGCTCGGATATTTCATCTAAAGGATGTTCTTGTGCGGTGAATGTGGCTGCTCATCAGGATTTAGGTCAATTTGTACCTGCTCTTCTTGCAATGGCAATGGTTCAGGTACTACTACCTCAACAACTACTCTATTTTGTATAGCTAAAGGTGGCCGTAGTCGCTCTTCCACATTTTCTTCCTGGGGTTCACCATCAAAAAACAGTTCATGAAGTAGTTCTTCTTCGTTATCTGATGTGTAAATATAATATTATCGTAACATTCGTATTAATCTAAAAAATATTACTATATAATCTTGTATGCTAATTTTGGAAAATAATTTTCTCCTAGTTGTTATTAATCGCACTTCTAAATACTACTACTATATATGAATAAGTATATATATATATATATATATATATATATATATATATATACATATGTTAATGTACGAATGTGCTTGCCTGTGTGCATACATACATAAATGTAAACGAATAAATGGAGCTTACAATTACATCTTATTTTAGTTGCATACAAATCTCTCCTAGATGTTCACGTTCGCGACTAAGATGTTACATGCACTGATACTTTTAACAATCTACGATTGTAACATACGTAAGATACAAAATGTATGCAGTTAAAAAGAAATTACCAAAAAGGAAAGATGGTGAAATTTTTAAATGGATAATAAAGAATACCCAACATTGCAGATTCGTGAGGTATTGGATTATACATTACACATTTCACATTTTGTTTTTAAAAAAGCCAGTCCACAGATAATTTAAAATTAGAAATTTAATTGTTTAAAATCTCAATAATGTTAAAGTTAGAAACGGGAAATGCGGTGATGAACATTTTTATCATAGTACCTTCCATTTTTGATCTTTGCTCCTACATTCAATATTGATTGATCATTTAAAATATTAACTTCACTATAATATTGGCCAAGAACAATACCATTTTGAACTCTATTATAATTACAATTGTTATCGACTATTATTTCCAGTAAATATTTTGAAAACATAAATAATTGAGATAAGTGTAAATTATAATAGCAATAAAATTTGAGGGTGTAAACATACAGCTATTACATAAAATTACACATGCATTTAACATAGTTACATACAATATAGTCAATCACTGAGGCACAAAACCATTAAAAGAATTTGACATACCCACAGTTAAATTGGGCAAATACAACATACTTTCATTAATAAAATTTTTCAGAATGAAAAAACATTTTTTTATCATACTACGTGTGTTTCTTATTTAAATTGCTGTTCCAGAGTAGGCAATGTCTGATTCAATGTAGGAGACACAATAAAACAATAATATACAACTTATAGGCTCTTTCGGTTTAACACAAATTATTTGTTATCAACATTACATATAATCATGATTTGAATTAAAATACAAAGTTGGTTTGCTGATCACTAAAATAAATATTTTTATTCCCGTTGGCATATTGTATTACAATCACTTCAAGACTATTTGAAAAAAACTGTAAGTGTGTCGACATAATTTTAAGCCAATAATTATTTTTAAGTACAGTCGATTATTCTTACCTAGAAGTTGGAATAATCTCAGGTGGTCGTGTGATTTTCTGTGAGCTATCCAGTGAAAGATTTCACACAGATTGGTTGTACGCTTAACAGGGCCAAAATGGATATGACAGCAGCTATAGGTCCCCAAGTTCTTAGCATGTAACCTAAAAAGCGTTAAATTTTCTCAGACACAGCTTCATAATCTGCTCTGAGAGCATCGATTTATTTATACCTGCCAAAATTAATTCTTCAGGAAGAAATGGAATGGCTAAAGCTGTTTCCAGCAAATCAACGTTGACGTTAGCAGGCAAACGTAACGTAATCCACCAATAACGTATTATTGCCTAAAAATAAAGCAGGTCACAATTGTAGGTAATATTTAACGGATCGAAATAGCGAAGCGCGAACTGACCATATTTTTGCACAGCTTTTTACAAGCGCTTGGCTAAATCAAATGTTACTTATCGTCATATAAAAATACTTACTTGTTTAATGTGGAACAAAAAACCTGATATGCGAGCATTGGGAAACATCTGTTTAGCTGATTTGATGGCTGTGGTCTCGTACTCTTTCATAACTGTGTTAACATTTGCCAACTCCGGTATTATTTCAAAAATTTTTCCCTACATTGCGTTATACAATAGTTCAGTCCGCCGATTGCAGAAAACATAGATAGCTGGAAAACCCTGACAAAGAAAATTAAACATTATTTTACAAATGATTCTTTAGTCTCCGAATAACAGCTAATAGCAGTAGCATAAAACGGGTTAATGGACGTCTAGTATTTTCACAACTTTTTAAGTAACTTTTGTGAGCAAGATAAATTCCCACACGAGTCATCATCAACACGTGCAACCGATCAATGTTTTTGGCACAAGTTATGATGGCGAATCGATTAATCAAGTAAGTAAATTGTCAAAACAGAGTTTTAAGATTAAATATTTCTGTAAATACTTATAATAACAACTTCAGAATATTTTCTTACATGATCCAAACGCCAGAAATGGATTGTGTACAGCTGAGTCATGTCAGGTGAATGTCTTGGTAAAATCTATTGTTCAAATACGATAAAATAAATAAGGAAGAAAAAAAACGTTAACAATTAAGTTTTCACCTGAAATGTGCCATCAGAATACAGTTGTGTGCAGCGCCTTAATGGTTCTTCCATCTCAGGGTGTATAAATATAAGCGCACAGCCACCGTCAACTGATGAAGCTGCTCCTCTGTGAATTCCTGCAATAGGAGGATAGTTTTGCAAAGTTTCACCAACAGCACTCAACGATACTAGAGTAACTGGAACGTTCTTCCGTCTTTCTGCCTTCATTTCAGTGAGCAGCGATTCGATTCTAAAATGGCCTACGACACCTCGAAACCTCTCTCTAAAAATATAACATTTCAAGAACTTTTGTCTTATTATCTTTCTTTACTTGGTTTACGTATCGACTCTAAAATGAATCGTAACATGACTACATCACATAATACAAATTTTTTCATATTAGCTAGTTTGGTCTTTTAGTATTTTTATATCATGATGGCTACTGCTAGCGGGTAAAAAAAATTTAAAATACAAAGACTTTTTAAAATACGGAAGAATGAGCATTCTAGGTAACTAAACAATTCTTAGTTTTATTATGCTTATTCGCCCCCACAATACATTGCTACATTACATACACTATTAAGTCATTGAAGCAAATGGCTAAGAGACACTTAGTATGTACTAGAACTATATATAGGAACGGACAGGTTGCTTGTCAACTCATCATTAATAAAACGCTTGCAAGTTCTCATTAATAAAAAAAATGTGCACATATCTAATTTCCTTCTTTAACAAAAGTATGTGTAAAAACACTCAGATATTAAAAATATCATGTTTAAAAACTGGAGCACCAACTACAGAATCCTAAATTGGGTAAGAATCTGTGAAAATAATTAAGAAGAACAAGTGTACAGGACAGTTTAAATTGTAGGTAGTAATTATTTTAAATATATATGTATATATTGTCAAAACACGATGAATTACTAATGCCGTGACTGCCACCCAAGGCACATATTTTGATTTAATTTTTTTCTCTTTATTATAACTATTATGAAAAAATTTACTATACAAACAATAATCGTAATTAAAATAAAAATAATGATTATTACTCTTATTAACATTATAATTTTTACTATTATTATTATTACTTATTAATACTGACAAAGTAATATGCACGTGCATTATATTAGTAAAAAATATAATGATATTCCAAATAAAAATTATATAATTTTCATAATAACTGATCCATATTATTATTTTTAAGTAAAAAGTCTCAGAACTTCATTACCACTTACTTTTAAATCTTTCATTATTTTGACTTCAACTAATGGGCATGTGTCCCCCAGATTATGAATCACAACTGTTTTTCTAAGCTGCTTGGGAGGAAATATACTTAAAAAGTAAAAGCTTAATTTTCCCAAATACTGTTCCACTTCTCCAGAATGACTGTCCAAAAGCTTTTTAAGGTCTGAAAAAGGTTTGATCTTGGAGCTAAGCATCTGTTAACTAGTGACAGTTTGAGAGATAAGTTTTATTTTGATCATGAGAAGCTTTTGGAAAGTCATAAGTAATTGAGAAGTGGAACTGTAAGCGGATCAAACTTTAACATTTCATGTTTTCTTCGAAGAAAATAAGAGCAGTTAATGAAATTAATTTTCTTTGGAATACTGCATGTCCATCGGTCAAACTCTTAACAATGAAAAAACGAAAATTAGATTGTAACTTTGTTATAAAGCTTCTTAAAAATGAATGACAAGATGTAAACATTGTTTGGAACTCAATTGTAAACCAATCTACAGCAATTTCCTAAATTTTAATTAAAATAACAAAAACTTCTCTCCGGTGGTAATCACCGCATAAGAAATATGCAAGTATTTTAATGTTTACTTGATCAAATACTTGAGATATAAATTACTTTTAAGTATGGATTGACTTTTATAATTTTATTTTATTCACTTTCAAACATGGACTACCAAACAACACCTTTCCAAAAGCTTCTCATGATCAAAATAAAACTTTGATCTTGGGGTTAAGCATCTAGCTTTACTGTCAGTGTTCGGATGTATGAGAAAGAGAGAGAAAGAGATGTAAGAGTAGAGAGTAAAATTGTAATTTGAGTAGTAGGTATGCTCTCTCTGTGTGAGTCTGTGTGTTGTTAGGTATTAACTAGACAAAGGATAGCTCGCTTTTCCTTATGCGTGGGGGAAAATTTCTTGAGGTAGTCGATGGTGTGAAGCGTATTCGAGTTCAGTTTTTCTGTTCAGTTCAGCCGGAGCAAGCGATTGGGAAGCCACGGAGTCGACTCTTCTTCAAACTTGGAGATTTGAGAGAGCGACAAAACTACAACTTATCAATTGCCGTGGACTTCATCAGCAACGAACAGTCTTTTGGAGGCACCGACGAATACATCGTTTTTCCTTCGTCAAATCAAGGCCTTCGTCTCACCTCAACATCTGCGAGCGAGATTAGTAACACAGCGCAGGTATTTTGTAAATTTACTAAGAAGAGATAAAAGGTGTGTGTTTTGCGAGCGGCCAGGCAACTATATTATTCGAGGCCTTTCGAAAGGTAAAACAAATAAAGTCAATTTCGTTCCATGAGTTTAGAAAATCGTTCTTGGAGTTTATTTTGTATTCCTTTCCTTTACTATCAACCATGGCATAAATTGTGGCAGTTGCTCCGCGTATGATAGTCAATAATTCGATTGACTTAAAGCGTCAACAGTCAGCTTGAGCAATGAGTGTTTGAAATCTTATAATTGTCATTATTCCACTACCATTAAAAATCCACTCTACTAACTTTTACCATAGTTTTCTTGTATTTGTTACTAGTTTGTTAATATTTATTACAATTAAACTTAGTTAGAAGCATCAAGATAGAAAGTTCATAAGTTATCATATTATGACTCTGTATACTTGTGACACTCAACCCTCAAGCTCTTAGTAGCCAGATACCCAGTTGTAGGACTAAAATTTTGTTTTTATAAGAAGCTTCTCAGTAAGCAAACCAGTTATTAATTTTAAAAGCGATGCACTTTACTTTGTGTATAAATCAAACAAACAAAGCCTATTCCCAGAATTATGAAAAAAGCCAGTTATGTATCATGTCATTATATTTGAGTAGAAGAGATGAGCTATCACAAAAGTTTGTAGAGTGGATTTTTATTGGTGGTGGAATAATGGCAATTCTAAGATTTCAAACACTCATTGCTCAAGCTGACAGGCTATAGCCAGATTCTCAGCCCCAAGATCAAAGTTTTATTTTGATCATGAGAAGCTTTTGGAGAGGTGTTGTTTGAAAGTGGATAAAATAAAATTGAATGAGTCAATCCACACTTAAAAGTATCTCAAGTATTTGATTAAGTAAGCACTATAATACTTGTATATTTCTTAGGTGGTGATTACCACCGAAGGAAAGTTTTTGTTACTTTAATTAAAATTTAGGAAATTGCTTTAGACTGATTTACAACTGAGTTTCAAACAATTTTTACATCTTGACATTCGTTTTTAAGAAACTTCATAACAAAGTTACAATCTAATTTTCGTTTTTTCGTTATTAAGAGTTTGACCGATGGACATGTGTTCCAAAAAAAATTAATTCCATTGACTGCTCTCATTTTCTTCGAAGAAAACGTGAAATGTAAAAGCTTGTTTCACTCACAGTTCCACTTCTCAAGTACTTATGACTTTCCAAAAGCTTCTCATGATCAAAACAAAACTTTGATCTTGGGGCTAAGCATCTGGCTATACTGTTAGCTTGAGCAATGAGTTTTTGAGATCTTACAATTGTTTATATTCCACCATCAATAAAAATCCACTCTACAAACTTTTGTCATAGTTCATCTCTTCCACTCGAATATAATGACATGATACATAACTGGCTTTTCTCATAATTCTGGGAATAGGCTTTGGTCATTTGATTATACACAATGTGAGCTGCATTACTTTTACTATTAAGAATTGGTGGGTAAACTAGTTTGTTAATGATTACGAAAATTAAACTTTGGTAAAAAATTGAATATTTAATGTTAATCTGTTGTCAATTTATTATAATGAATATTGGAACACTTATCTCTCAAACTGTCACTAGTTAACAGATTCCTAGCTCTAAGATCAAACCTTTTCCAGATCATCAAAAGCTTTTGGACCGTTATTCTTGAGAAGAGAGAAAAGTATTTTGGACAAACAAGCTTTCACTTTTTAAGTATATTTTTTCCTAAGCAGCTTAGAGAAACAGTTGTGATTGATTATCTAGGAGACACATGTCCATCGGTCGAACTCCAAATAATGAAAAAACGGTAAGTAAGGGGTCATTTTTTTTTGAAGTTTCTTTTTTTTTTTTTTAAATTTAATGATTGTTCAGAACTAGATTTCGCACCAATCTAGAACACTTTTATAACTTTCAATTGATACAAAAAAAAGTCATTTGGGTGGTAATCCCCATATCAGGAATTTATAATTTCTTTTATGTTGAATTGACTCTGGTACTCTATACCTTGAAAAAAATATTTTTTAACGTATGCCTCGCTTTTTTAATAATTGAGGTCATCATAGTGACTTTATGTTATGACCAATAATTTAATTGTAAAATAACTCACATTGATAGGCACGTATACGGTCTTAAAAATATAAGTAACTGATATGGTAATTAAATTTATCAAGAAAGAATGCCAAGTAACGACATAAAACTGTTGAACAAACTGAGAGGTATACGACACCAATATCGATATGTTTAATAAATTGTAAATGAAATTAAAAATTAAGAAGTTAATTCAAATAGTAAATCACATAATCCTTGTTTCAGTAAGGATCTGTGAGGACTCTTAATAAGAGAGCTAGAATTATTTTTCGTTACACCTTAAAATTTAATATATGTTTATGATGCTCTTGCAAGAGTATAAATAGTAAATTAAATTATTATTTTTACACGTAAATGTGCATGTATGTTCATACATAGATAGCATGTACTTATTCCCTGCTTATACGATTAAAAATATCTCGAAAGCTGTCATAATTTGTCCTGCACTCTTCAAATATTGCAGATCTGAAATTCTCTTTCTGTAGAATCAAGTTATCTGCAATATGTCCTTCATGCTCTCTGCTGTCCTCTACCGTTCTATCTTCTCGCAGATATAATCAGCCTGGGCAACGTAAGGACTATCGAAAAGTGCAACGAAAAATCAAGGGATTTCTGGAATCAGTGTGATACAAAAAACCTTCGTAAAAATATCTCGTGCTTCCTTCTCTGTGGCCAGGATTTTCTTGGATCTCCATAGTGCTACAAATTTAAAAAAAAAGTTAGCCTCATGGTAACAAATTCATACACAATCGTTGATTTTATGCTTGTTTGACAAAAGCCTACAGTACCTTAAAAATAGCTACGTCGTGGCTCTAAACACCAGCCCCCCGGCGTGACAATGATCTTCATCTTCAAGTCAAAAACTGGTACTGGGATCTTGTGCACAAGTGTAGCAGTACACATGTATGGAGTAAAAAGCCCTAAAGCACTGATTAAATTCTAGATGGAAGTTGTTTCACTCTAAAATAAATAGGTAAAAATGGTGCCTAACGTGCCAATCGATGTTTGCAAAAGAGTATGAAAAACGTCACGCTTACCATACAATTACTGTCTCGACGAAAATCTTACATGACCTTGAGGTTAACTACATCACGGCTCTAAACGCTGGCCTCCCCGGCTTGACGATGATCTTCAAGTCGAAGCCCGGTACTGTGAGCTGGTGCACAAGTGTACCAGTGCAGAGATGATAGACGGCAAACACTAAAGCACGAACTATATTTAAGATGGAAATTTTATTGCACAAGCATAAAAAGGTGAAAATGTTGCTCACACGTGCTAATGGATGTTTATAAAAGATTATTAAATACGTTAAGCTTGCCGTACACTTGCTGCCTCGACAAAATCCTTACATTACCTCAAGAATCACAGCATTGTCGCTTTGCACATCGGTCTCTTCGGCGTGATAATCATCTTCAAGTCAAGCCTGGTACACTAGTTTAGCAGTACAGAGAAATGAGATGACAATCACTGAAGCACTCACCTACAATCTAGAAGGGGTTGCTTTGCACGATAACAAATAAGTAAAAATCTTGCCTCTACGTGCCTATGCAAGTTTGTACAGGAGTACGAAAAAGCATCACGCTTGCAGTATGTACATGACTTTTTGTAAGGATATGTATGGATTCTAGCCAATCACAGCGCTGAGATATTAAATAAGTATGTATACGTTTTTAAAATCCTATATGATTGGTAGCAGCACCAGCAGCTAACAGCGGACAGTAACACATACTAAGAATGCTGTATACGGTGTATACTACATGATATATGCACTGCGAAATTTGTCACAGGTTAGTAGCGTACCTAGTCAATACATTAGAGTGGAGGCTTCCTCAAATTTTTATTTTTGATCCAAAGTATCGTACATGTGTCATGGATTTTTACTACCAGAAATTAGTACGGAGATTGTCAGTGCCTATGCTAAAGAGTTTGCCGATGTTTCGACGCTGATTTGAGCACCAATCCATCGTGGCCAGCAAAGGAACTATGCACACGTTTTCTAATGGCTGACGGCTCGAAGGCCCAGTTTGTGGGAGAGCTGAAGGAATATGAGAAAGGGAGAAATGAGAAATCCAAATGTGTGCATCGGTGATGGAGAGGGGAAGCTAAATCTATACATATATGCATGCAACTGACTGTATACGTATAGCTATAGTTGTATACTCACATATGCACGGAGAAGAGCTAAGTGTATTACTTCTCTTGCTTTTCCTATCTGAAAGCAAGATAAGCTCACCAAATGCAGTTGATCATTCAGCTGTAGAAACAAAACCATATTTGTCCAATTAATAATGTTGTTTCTTTCATTTCTCAACAAATGACGAGTTGAACACTAATCAGTCAATATTTTCGTTTATTTATAAATGAACACCTTTACTCCAACAATCCAGTGTACTTAATAATCCTTCACTTTTATGGTAAGTGACATTATTTAATAAAAACGAACAAATTGACCACAACGACACAGTGCTCTCAATTTTTTTTATTTTATTCTTAAATAAGTAACATAAATTACTAATATACGAACACCTTTATCCAAATAATCCAGTGCACTGGAGTCTTGTTTTTTTTTTTTTTTTTTTTTAATAACTTATATATGTTAACCATTATTACATAGCTTAACTGCAATTCTATCTTGAGCTGCGGAACTTTACTATAAAATATAAGTGACTTTTAGTCCTTTGAACTCCCATGTGTTAGAAGCTCAGTTTGTTAGTGCTTTTGCGCTGCGTTATCTTTTGCGGTACTGGGTTCAAATCTCTTATGGAACATATGTTTTTTTTTTTTTTTTCTTTAGTGCAACATTACTTTACATTTTTCCCACTTATATTTTATAAATACTGACGTTTTAAGTTTTGTGACCTAAAATTTTTTTAATTTCTACATTATAAGTACATACTGAACAAGATAACCAAATAAAATTTAAAAAAATTATAAAAGCATTAGTAAGCTCGAATGTATCTCTTATATTTGTGTTAATTTTTTTTTAAAAGAGCTATAATAACGGTTTTTGGATAACTTACTAATGCTTTTAAAATTTTTTTTAACATTTTTGTTAACCATTTCTAATGCTTTTTTCAGAATCATTGAAGCCTCATCCTATGTAATTTAATTAACTTCTTTTAATTTCTGCTTATTTCACTTGAATTCTGAAAAAGCAGTTTCTATATTTTTAAGATCAAAAGAAAGTCTAAAAGTTCTTTAACTTGTCATCCCTTTTGAAAGCAAAATTAATGCTTTGCCAGTCCATACCATTAACATAATTTTTCTATTTTGAGAAATGAAGATATCAATTAACGTTTCATATCAATAATTTTTTTCATGACCCTCCTGGAACATGACCAAAGAAAATTATTTTTTTTTTTCGCAAATAATATGAAATACTTTTTTCTGGTTATTATTGTAACTTCTATACATTAAGTTTGACATTTATCTACTAAAACGTATTCCTTTGTTTACATTTTTTTTAATTTTTTTATTTTCGGTGTGTTTAATCCCCATCCAGACCACTGTCTTGGCCTGTATATGGATTGCCTGGTCTCACCAACCAATCGCCCGTCCTGCGTTTGGAGAGGTCTCTAGCGGGAGCAGGGTGTGTGGCGCCCTCCGAGCGGTGGGTGCGTCTGGAGTCAGTCATCTTTAAAGAGTCGACACGGCATCACCTTTTTTTTCTCTTCTACGTCTTGTCTCGTCTACACAGTGTTCTTTCACTTAATACTCTACTTGTACTGAATTGAATAAACCGACTTTTGAAAAGACACAAGGGCGAGTGAAGTTGATTCATCCGCCCAACATCTGGTCCTTCGAGCCGGATCGCGCGTCACAGCAGCGTGAGGATCGTCTGGGTGCAACGCTGATCGTTATCATATGAGTGCATATATGCATTAGCATTAGGGCGCACCTCTCCACCATTGCCTCGGGAGCAATAAGCTCTTGGCAGCAAGTGATGCCGCGAGGTTGATGATTGCTCAGGAAGCGGCGTGTGCCAGGTTCTTCTGGGTTATGATCTCGTCAAGGTCGTATCACCCATCAACTTGAGAGAGTCCTCGAGAGTCCTCTCCATGTAGTGACTGTGGTCGCCATGTGCCCACGCCTTATGCAGAGAACCGTGTATGTTGGTTAGAGAATGCCACGGCCACCATGAGCCGCGTCGCATACCAGGCTCATGTCAAGGCACGCTGTGTAGGTTATGAACTGCCGCAGCCGCCACGTGCCCACGCCACATGCCACTCTGTATTGGTACACGCCACATACGTTAAACGGAGTATATATCGAACTCTCTGTCATTTACAGGGACGACTGCACTACGTCTTTGCTCGCGACGCAGCGATCACTCGGGAACGTCATGGCCCGATTCTCACAGACTGCCATTGACACTCAGGATAATCAGTGGACCCTGTGTCTTGTCGAAGCTCGGCTCGAACTTCTTGACAAGTATTGGCGTGACTTCCAGGCTAACCATGTAGCCCTGCTGGAAGCGGCCACTACCGCCACGGCAGATGCTGCGGGTAACGTGTACGCCTCAGCCGAGACCGACTATATTGCTGCACGGTCCCGCATCTACGACCACCGCAGCAGCCTACAGCCAAAGCCACCTAATTTTCCGGCTCTTTCAACCGATATCACTCAGCGTCGTGGGCCAAGACTGCTATCCATCAGCATCCTTCAGTTTTCTGGTTGGCGGGAGGACTGGGAGTCCTCCTCAAGACGCGGTATGATCACCGCTGGTTGCTTGTGCACGATCATCTCTCGACGTTGTGCAGCATCAAACCCATGTAGGAAGAGTCCGCTGAAGGTATAAAGACACTGCTGGACACCCTTGAGCGCCATCGAGACCAACTCCGCTCTCTAGGTCGCCCTGTGGACCACTGGGACGATTGGCTCGTCTCACTCGCCACCACGAGCTTAGATCCATTGGCAAGATGGGCCTGGGAGGATGAGTTGGAGAAGCTTAAGGCATCCAGCCCGGAACTAGGAGTTAACATAGCCACGTTTACTGTCTTGGCATCTTTCCTTTGTCGCGAGTGTCGCACTCTCCACTCTGTTGAAGCTTCTCGCGTAACACGCGCTCCTGTGCCCTCCAGCTCACGTACTACGGCACCCTCTTCAGCCACACGGAGCTTCCGCACCCTTGCAACTCAAGAAAGCTCGCTTACCTGCCCTACCTGTCATGGTGCTTACTATCTAGGCCACTGCAGCGAGTTCCAGGGCTTAAACGCGACGGCCAAGAAGAACGTCGTGCTCCGCGAAAGGCTCTGTTTTAATTGCTTGAAGCGGGGGAATTCCGTGAAAGATTTTCCGTCCAAATTACTACATAGTGAGGCTTCCCTCGAAGCAGGACGCCCTCCATCTCCTCGGTGACAGTGTACAGAGTGCCCGAGCATCCTTGAGGTCCCTGCAAGCCCGCTTTCCTTCATTGGAACCCAGATATGGCCATCGAGTACTCTCGATTCATGGACGAGTACGTCGCGCTGGGCCGTATGAGGCCATTGTCCGATGCTGTGGTCTCCACGCCGAGTTGTTCCGTGAACTACATCCCGCACCATGGCATCTGGCAGTGCGGGAATTGAGGATCAAAGCTACGCGTCGTCTTTAATGCCTCGCACGTGACCTCAAGTGGATACAGTCTCAACGATGACCTGCACACCGGGCCGAGGCTCCAGGCAACCTTGCCAACGGTCCTGCTACGCTGGCGTCAACATCGCTTCGCGTTCTGCACCGACGCCCGGATGATGTTTCACCAAATTCAAGTTAACCCTCAGGACGTTGACCTGCAATGCATCGTGTGGAGCCCAGACCCAAGCATTCCGCCTACCCTACTGATTGATATTTCGTAATCACATATGTAATTCCATCTGTATTTACACTTGTAAAGTCACTTGGATTTCTACTTGGAATTCCACATGGGATTTTGAATTGGAAACTCCAAGTGTCATTCCAAGTGGCATTCCAAGTGGAATTACAAATGACCACTAAAGGTACATTTTTTCCTTTTTTAAAATAGTTAAAATTGAAATTTCAAGCGGTTAAATGCAATCCCTAATGGGGGCATTAAACCGCTTGAAATTTCAATTTTAACTATTTTAAAAAAAGGAAAAAATGTACCTTTAGTGGTCATTTGTAATTCCACTTGGAATGACTCTTGGAGTTTCCAATCCAAAATCCCATTTGGAATTCCAAGTGGAATTCCAAGTAGAATTCCAAGTGACTTTACAAGTGTAAATACAGATGAAACTACATATGTGATTACAAAATATCAATCAGTAGGGTACACACTATCAGCTGCTCACAGTCACTTAAGGCGTTTCTTGCTCGCCTTACTTGTCATTGCGGATCATCCAGCAGTTGTGCGAGGATGAAGGCCACAGGTGGCCTGGAGCTGCAACTGCTGCCATGCGTGATCGCTAAGCAGATGAGATTCTATCCGGCGCTGACAACCTTGATGCCGCACGTGAACTCTGAAACCAGCTTATCTGCCTGTTGCAAGCTGGAGAGTTTCCGTTGAGGAAATGGGTAGCAAACGTGCCTGAGCTTTTAGACGATCTCCAAGAAGAAGAGTGCTCCACTTGGCCAGAGCAAGCCACTGATGGTTTTGTAAGTGAGCTCGGTGTTAGCTGGGATCCAGCCTCAGACCATTTCCGTCTTACTCCTCCCTGAGTTCAGGCTCAAGACACGAAGCGGACAATTCTCGCCGCTCTGGCACGGCTTTTTGATCCGTGTAGCTGGCTGGCCCCTACCATCCTGAATGCCAAGTTTCTGCTCCAGGATTTATGGCGTACTGGACTCGACTGGGATGAGGTCGTGCCACCGTCAATGGCCCACCAGTGGTCAGCTTTCGCCTCCGAGCTTCAGGCGATTCATGGGTTTGCTATCCCACGCTTGATTGGATGGTCACCCGATTTGGATCTGCAGCTCCACGCCTTCTCCGATGCAAGCCGCCGCGCCATGGCAGCTGTAACTTTTTCTCGACTTACCGACTCTAAAGGTTTATTGCGCTGCCACATTCTATTGGCTAAAACCAAGCTCGTTCCAATCCGAACTCTAGAGTCAGCTTCTTCGCCCCATTCTCGGATGACGATACCTCGTCTTGAGCTTTAAGCCGCACTACTCGCAGTCAAGCTGCTTCAATTGACATCAACGGAGCTCGGTGTCCCTATCGAAAACTGCCGTGCGTGGACTGACTTCCAAATCGTCCTGCGCTGGCTTCGTTCCGTGGAGCCCACAGGGAATGCCTTAGTCAACAACTGTGCTGCCTACATTCAGGAGCTACTACCGTCTAACATCTGGCGCTACGTGCCAACCTCATCAGATCCAGCTGATGTTGTGTCCCGCGGCGCTGATGCCGGCCAACTTCATCTACAGAGCTCGTGGAGGCATGATCCAGCCTGGCTGTCGAATGGCCCGTAGTGTTGGCTGCCCGAGGATGTGGTTACACGGCCATCAACGCCTGTAACCTGCTGCGTCGTCCAGCGGTCCGAAGCCCACCTACTTGATCGATTCTCCGACCTTGGCACCTTGCTCCGGGCTCTTGCCCGTTTGCGCCAATGGGTTCGTGCTCACCTTGGTCGGACACGTAATCGGCCAGTAACGTCCTTCTTGACCGCGATCGAGCTGAGAGATGCGTTCCTGGCCTGTGTTCGTCTAAGCCAAGAGGGCGCCTTCGCAAGGGAGCTTTCGCTCCTTCGACGGAGTCCTCCGGGTTGGTGGGCGGATTCAGCACTCTGCGCTGACCTACGACGAGTAGCACCCTCTGATTATCCACGGCTCCTGCACCCTATCTCGCCTCGTCTTGTCCTGGGCGCATTCTCGCGCGTTGCATGGAGGTTTCAGGGTCACCAGTGCTTACGTTGCAAGATGCGTTTGAATCATTGGCGGTACCCGTCGAATCAAGACTTTTTTGCGGCGTTGTCTCCTTTGCGCTCGCTTGCGAGCATGGCCTGCGTCTCAATAGGTGGCCCCCCTTCCTTGGTCCAGGGTCACTTCCTTTCACGCCTTTGGTTGTACTGGGGTTGACTATGCAGGCCCCTTCGACATACTCGCCACGAGAGGACGAGGGATCCACACTTCAAAGGAGTACATCGCCCTCCTTGTGTGCTTGACCACGAAGGCCGTGCACCTCGAGCTGGTTGGAGATATCTCTGCTGCCTTGTTCTTGGCTACTCTCACGCGCTTCTCTGGTTGCCGAGGCCGTCCGTTCAAGCTATGGAGCGACAACGCTACCTGTTTTCGTCGAGCTGACCACGAACTCCGGGAAGCACTGCAGCAGGTCAAGCTGGAGGGCAAGCTCATCGCTGGGACCCTGGCTAACCAAGGTATCGATTGGCGCTTCATTCCGCCTGAAGCTCCTCACTTTGGTGGTCTCTGGGAGGCCGGCATTAAGTCCGTCAAGGGACACCTCCGACGTGTCATTGGCAGCCGACACCTCACTTACGAGGAGCTCTCAACCATGTTAGTTAGCATAGAAATGGTGCTCAATAGTCGACCCTTGGTCCCACTCTCTGGAGAAGCCGATGACCTTGAAGTGCTCACGCCCGGCCAATTCATTACCGGAGCCCCTCTAAACTCTATCATCAAGGCCCCTCCTGCAGAGCAGTGCCCCGACAGGCTTGCCGATTGGAAGCTTGTGCGCAGTCTTCGAGCTCAGTTTTGGACGCGCTGGAGCCAGGAATACCTTAACACCCTCCAGCAGCACCCTAAGTGGGCCACGCCACGCCGAAATTTTGCCGTTGGAGACGTCGTAGCTGTCCTCTATCCTACCCTCCTTTTCGTGGTCGGCCGCTGGAATTTTTGGACGGATCCTGCGTGTGCACCCGGGCCACGACAGGCTAGTTCGAGTTGCCGTCATCAGAACCTCTACTGGCGAGTACCTCCGGCCAGTCACTAAGCTCGCACTCCTGCCAGTTGAGACCTCGAGTGGGCGTCCTTCATCACCCGTCCACAGTGCTCCAGATCACACGTGTACGGCAGACAGGACTACTGTTGTGTTCCTGGAACAAGACGGGCGGGATGTTTGACCCCCGTCCAGACCACTGTCTTGGTCAGTATTGGAATTGCCCGGTCTCACCAACCAATCGCCCGTCCTGCATTTAGAGAGGTCTCTAGCAGGAGCAGGATGTGTGGCGCCCTCTGAGCGGTGGGCGCGTCTGGAGTCAGTCGTCTTTAATGAGTCAACACGGCATCACCGTTTTCTTCTCTTCTACGTCTTGTCTCGTTTACACAGTGTTCTTTCACTTGATACTCTACTTGTACTGAATTGAATAAACCGACTTTTGAAAAGACACAAGGGCAAGTGAAGTTGATTCATCCGCCCAACATGGTGTAAGTAAATTGAATTATTCACATCATTTATCTTATGATTCTTCAATTTGGTAAATACTTAAAAGAGCTTAATTACCTTTATCATCTGGCAAATCCTTTGTCAAAAATTCTTCTCATTTGTTTCATAATTTCATCATCCTTAACGTTTATTGGAATTAAAAAACCAAAAAAAAAAATTGTATCGATTGATAGGAAATCATAACAGCAATAGTTTTTTGAAAATGCCATCTATTTTTTCATCATTGTCTATAAGTCCCTTGCAATGGCAGAATCTTTGCAAGTTTGAGATGTAATCTCTCGATGTGTTATTACATCTTTGAACGATGTCGAAACAGTTACTTCATTTAAAACAAATTAAAAAAAAATCTTTTCTGATCTTTTAAAGATACATTGTTTAATCTACCTATTGCAGAATTTTTTGTTACGTTTTTTCTTCTTTGCCAAATTTTCAATTTATTTTAAAAAAGGAAGTATTTTTAATTGCTTGTATACTTCATGGATTTCGCAAAGTCATCATACTTATTTAATTTAATCCAAACTGTTAACTGTTTTTTGCAGTTTTTTATTAAAGTTTTAATATTATTCTGTTTAAATACAAGTTCTTGTTTGTTTTTAAAATAAACAGCTAAATTTACAACTATATGACTTCTGCCACAAATTGAAAATTCTTGCAATCTCCAAGCTGGTTCCATTGGACCTTCATATCTAGCAACAACGTCACTATTAAGTTTATCTATGTTTCTTGACCTTGGTCTTTTAATTGTTGAATGTTAATGTATGCTCTGTCAGTACCTTTATGCATGTTATCATAAATATTTTTTATGCTTCATTGAAGTTGACTTTGATATGACATTTATATTTCATCAAAAAAAAAGTCATTAAATAATCTACTAAAATTTTATCTTGACTCGAAAATTTATAAACATATTATTCAGAAATATTATTTTGTTTTGTATATTTTATACAACAACTCATTTGAACTAAAACTAAATTTGTAAAAGATTTTGGAAAAATTTTTGTACATTCTTTGTCAACCATACAAGAACTTTATTCTGTATGAGGTCCATGAAGCATGTGTTTAATCACTTATTTTTGAGTTTTGTATTACCAAAAGAAGTTTCAAGCGAAATAATTGCATAAATTTGTTTATGTGAAATGATTTTGTTATCATAATGCATAGTTATTTAAATGTGTGAAATGCCGGTAAATTAAAAACTACCAATAATTTTTTTCTCCCCTCATTCGTAAGGAAATCTCCATGTAGATTTGAAAGCAATTCGAGCGAGGATCCACGTGCATCTGAAAAGAGGCATGAATCACCTGCAAGTTACTAGTAGCTGTAGCACGATGACCAACTATGATTCATGCACATGCACGAGGGCCTATGCTGACCAAAAACAACGAGCAAAGTAAAAACGAAATAATTATATTACTTATATACTTATATTACTTACTTATACCACGAGGTACTGAACATCTATTCAATCAAACCTAAATATTAAGCGATTTTCACCGCTTTTTTTTGTGTTGGGCTTGATTGAATGGGTGAACAATGCTTATTATTTGTTAATAATGATAATACCACATCTTAACATTAATGTGAAGTTATGATAAAATCTTATAACTTTTTGATGTAAAAGAGAAAGGAAGGGCATGAGTAAATGAATCACCTTCCCTTCTCTTGACGCACAGAGGAGAACAAGCCGGATGTGGGATGTGCCAATTTCTGAGTCGCTAAACTAGAGCAGTTCTGGCCAATTATATTCTCGGCTATTGTCTTTTCTTCAAAATTTTTCCGCGGAAAGTTTTCCTGCGTTTTTTGAGCCAGCGCGTGACCGAGGTCCACTTCTCGCAATAAAAAGGCGCGGAGGCCCAAAGGTCAGTTCAGTTTGGTTCGGCACACGACATTAGACGATACCCATCCAAGTAGACTAAATAGTGAGAGTCCGCCTCCACTACGACCTTGTCCACTACGAAGTGAGGACACAGTCGAACTTCGTTGTGACCCTCGAACGATCAACTGGTGACCAGAGTCCGCCTCTACTGCCACTTGATCTTCTTCGAGCGCGGTTTCCGTTCTACGCTGGTTCAACGCCTGTACCAAGTTTTCCTTTTGAAATAAAAGTAAGTGGCAAGTTATTAAATTTCTAAAGTTTCTTTCTTCCTATCAGTTGTTTTTTGCGTGAACGTCATTACTCGCAACAGTATTGGTACCCATGGATCACCGAGAAACATCAAGTGTTATTGTGCGAACACCATTACTCACTATAATATTAGTACCCGTGGATCACCGGGAAATATTAAGTGTTTTTTTGCGCGACCGCCATTACTCGCCGTAACATTGGTGCCCATGGATCACCGGAAAATATCAAGTGTTTTTGCGTGAACGCCATTACTCGCTCTAATGTTAGTACCCGTGGATCACCAGGAAATATCAAGTGCTTTTTTTTGTGCGAACGCCATTACTCGCCATAGTATTAATACCCGTGGATCACCGGGAAATATCGAGTTGCTTTTTTTTTCGTGAATCCCATTACTCGCCATAGTATTGGTACCCGTCAGTCACCAGGAATATTAATTTAGCCACGTGTATACCATTGCTCTCCGCGGTAGTAATACCATCTGAATAACAAGGACTGACTGCTTCTGGTAAAATTGACCGACCTGAAGCGAGCCACGAGTAAGTGCATCGAAATATTGCACACCAGTCGATCTTAGTCGCATGAAAGCAGTCGTAGCCCCTTTGCGAGTACTGCGTCGTTAAGTTAAAGTATCCCTTTAGTCCCACGTCCCACCTAAGTGCCCAGTGCAAGTCCCGAGTTATTAAGGGAAAGCTTAGACTTAAATCATACGTCGTAACATGTATGTGTGAGATATACCACGTTTTTGGAATTCAATGGCATAAACGTATACGAATACCTTACCAAATATATTGGTTTTAATGGAGTCATCCAAAAATATGATTGATTGTAAGTAAAATCGTCTAATAATTACGTTCGGAATATTATTTGTTGTCGTATAATTGGAGAATTGTGATGAAATCAACTTTAATCCTTTCTTAGTAGGATTACACGTTACTGTTATAAATAAATTAGGTCTACCACATTTTTTTGTTATAGACAGTGCATCTTGATAATGTTTCTGCATACATCTTGGACTTCCAATGTATGTAGATAGAAGTATAAAAAGATTTCTAGTTTTTTTCTATGTCTCAAAATTTTGAGAAATTTCGGATGCACTATTATCAATTGCGTCCAATAAACTCTGATAACATTTAATTCTTAAATTTTTAAAAATATTTTTCGAATAATTTAAACAATTCTATTAAATTCTTATGTAAAAATTACCAAAAAATTGCTGTGTCAGGCATTCTCTATATAATAATAGATAAAAATTTACTTTGTTTGGACTGTATGACAGTTTGCAGAAACAATGTTATAACATAGTTATTTTTTTCACTCATATTTAAGTTATTTAAAAAAAAATCAGAACTCTATCTTAAGTCTTCGAAGGAAGAAGAAAGTGGGAACACCATGAGATCATTTAAATGAGATGGTTTATTTAAAAATATATCCTTAGGATAATTATCGTGTAATTCTCTTGGGTATGAACAAAGATCGAAGCTTTCTGGCAGTCCAGAGTTTAAAATTATAATAGCACCACATTTTGCAGCCAATGGTTTGTTGAGTGTATAGGTTTTTGCTGGCTAGTTTTTCTTAAAAAATTATTTCATAACTTATATAGTTTTTCTACGCATGTGGTTTAATGTAAATGTTTGTACATTGTTGGCATAAGATTTTCCGTCGTTTTTTTTGTTAAAATTTCAATGTTTTTTTTAAAATTTTATTATTATTTATAGATTTTAACCTTAGATGCATAGAAATTTTAACATTATTTCATATATGTATATATAGCTGACTGTTTTTGGTTTTCCGTTAGGATAAGAATTTAATGTGTTTGGCGCAACATGACAAATTCATTATTAACTTAATACATAAAATATACCTTTTCCTTTTTGTTCTTTTCCTCTACTTATTAAAGATGCAAAACTCAAAACATTATTAAAGAACCTGATTAGTATGCTTAAATTTTTTTCATAAAGCAAATCTTTTTTTAACCTTAGATTTTATTTACTCATCAAACTACCACGAGACTTTCCCTTATAACAACACTTTAATTTTTTTCTTTCTTCTGGCAAAAATACTGCTGAACAATACATTAATTTTATTACTGTTCAACCATAAAACGCAAGATTTACTAATAAATCATTTTCATTAAGAGTACTATTTAAAATTCAAATGAAATTTTATTAGAATATGTATTATTCATTTTTCGTATGTTCATTTTCTTTTCTTGTCTTTAATTTAATATATATGAAATTTCGTAGTTTTCTTTTTATACCACTATTTGGATAACATAATAATTTAAATATACCTGAATCCAGAGTTCTTTAAAATGAATTATTTAATTTATAATACTTTGAACAGTCACCAAAATTTAACACCTTCCTAGAGGTTTAAACAACATTTGTAATTTGTAAAATTTATAACATCCACTAAACTTTGTATTTAAATTGATGTTTCATGTGTTTTTAAATTCATGACCATTACAAAATAATTTTCAGAGTATTGGACATTTTTGAAATATTTATTTTCAACAAAACAATTGTCACAAAAGCTCAATTTTTTAAGCTTATTTTTTAAGTGACATTTATATTTGTCACTCCTAACTGAATTTCAGCGCATGCATTGTAGCAAGAAGTCGAGACGCTGCAACGCTGCACTGCCCGGAAACGTATAGCTTGACTTATTCTCGCACGGTCAGTATGTCTATACGCACTCTCTGCTTTCGTATTTTCTCATTTAAATTGATCTTGCTTTATTTCAGTTCAGCTAACGATTATATCTTTGATTGTAATGACTAAAGATACCATATACTCAAGACAGTGAGAATAAACGTGTTCGTGCTTTGTAATAAAAGTGATAGTGTTGTACATTTTATTGCCCGATTACACACTGACTTATACATATTTCTAACATCTTACTATTATTAATTAGGTTCAAAAATTAAAAAAGTTCTTATTATTAAAAAAAAAATAAATAAAATCATTCATTCCCATCTGTTGGACACAAACTGTATAGTTATTGCATTGTATATTTACAATCATGTCTTCATTGCAGAGTGTTGATGATAGTGTTATTTTAAGAAAAATAAAATCACTAGCAGATTTGATAATATTTCATTAAACTTGTCAATAAAAATACGATATGCACATAAGAAACACCATTGAATTTCGATTAATTAGGAACTTACATGGATAAGCTTTCATTTTTCACTGCCGGAAGTTAATGCGCAAAGCAGGCAGGGAGGCTAGGCCCAACTATTATTGATACATATATGTGTGTCTGTGTGTATGTGTGTGTATGTATGTGTGTATGTTTAGGAAGGTTATTACACATGGAGATGTGACTGTGAGAATAGTTTTAATAATCTCTTACAACAGGTTCCAGTGTTATACGATAAACTTAACCTTAAATTTGTAAATTACAGACAGTTTTTTTTTCTTTACTCACGACGTTGGTACTAAAAAGTTATTGTAATATTGAATGACACGATTAAAGTAACCATCGTTTAATAAACGTCACTTCAACTTAATTCTATACGGACTGAGACTGGGCAAAAATATTTTTCCAGAATGACAATATTTAAAATTTGGTTGTTCACTTTGCCAAAATTTTTAATAACAAGACTTGCTATGTTAGTACCCCAGTGTGCAAATGTTTTAATTTTATAACAATAATTTGAGTAAAACAAAACCGAGTTTTGAGGCGTTCAACAATATATCGACTTTACATAGAACTCCGTAAGGGGGTTAAAGTGGTACAGTCAACCTCAAAAGTTAGTTTGGATTAAGAATTAGTGAGTTGTAACATTATTCTTGATAAATCGTAAGAGCTATTTGATATCGTGCAGTAAAAGATTACTTATAAAGAGAAGAATAAAAAATTAATACTTTTAAGTTAAACGTATGTGTAATGTTTTATTTTTAGTCTGATGTATGTAGATATACCAATAGCATTTTGCTCAAACTTTTAATAAAAAAATTTTATAAACCGTCATGGCAGGCTTTTTGAAGTTTAAATATGTTATTTATATTGTTATTTACAATAACATACTAGTTTTTTAAAAGATGTGTAAAAAAATTTTCCAAGTTATTGATGATAATGTAAGTTTCCCGGAGATGTTTGCATAAGAGCCTGTGTATGAAGTCCTAGGTTTGCATTTTTTTTCTAAAAAACTGCGACTTTATAATTCTTGAAATTCAAAATATTGCTAACATAATAAAACCAAATACACTATAATTTTTTAGAGACTGTCGTACAAAATTTGTTGCTCACTTTTACACCTTTAAGGACTCAAAGCTTTTTTTTTTACTAGTTATAAGTCGCACTAACAGAGCATAATCTCTTAAAATAGTAAAAATAGTTTACGAAATACTTTATAGTAATAGTATAAAGATTTTGCTATTGATTAAGGGTTAGTGGATCATGATTCTTAAATGAACGTTTTTGAAAAATCATGTAACATTACGCTACCATGCCAATTGTAAAAGTTTTTGGCATTTTTCTTAATGTCTGTATAAAATCGTGGCAAAAATAAATTAGAAAAATTTAATCATTCTGCCATTGAAAATTAGAAACAAATTTAGTATGTTGGGCTTAATTACAGCCAAATTTCATGTTAAAATTTAAAGGAAACCTTGAAAAATCGAAAAAAGCCCTTAAAATAATTTAAAAAACTTAACGTAATATATATTCAATAACAATATTCAATTGCTTTTGAATTAAATTTCCTCCAAAAAGATTTTAGACAGACTCTTCTTATTTCTAAGAATGATAATAGAAGTATGATTATACAAACAAATTGAGGAAAGTCTGTCATGAAATATGAAATAAATGGGACGATTATACACTCTTTTCTAATTATTATAAGTTATAAAGGATTATTAAATATCAAACGCTCTCATTTCTGGATTCTCTTCACTCAAAAAAACTCGTACCCTTTTATCAACTACCCTATCATGTAAATCAACTTTTCTTTATCTCCACGTTTCTCCTACGTGCCCAGTGTAAATCTTGAGTTATAAAGCGCAAGTTTCAACTTAAAAGTATCGTCATGCCGATGTTACATAAAATCTTTGAAGGTTTTAGAGGTCTATCACTAGTCTTCCGTCAATCACCGTAAGTATACTTATTCCCACTATAATTGCACTACTTTTATACACAATAATATTTCATAGAAATATTTTATACTTTTAAATATACTATTTGTTTTAAAGTTTCAGAGAAGTATTACTCTTATACTTAGGTATCAAAGCACCCACTGTATTTTATTTATTATAGTTCTTGTTTATTCTACTCACTTTTTAATTCTCAGTAACAGGGAATAAGGCTAAAAATATGTAGCAACGTCAGAAGGTGGCAACTGTTTGAAACCTAATAAATTTCCTCTTAGCCCTGATTAGACCAATCCCAGCGGTTAGCTGGAAGTAAAAATATGTAATCGAGGGTTGCTTGTCCTACTTTTTGACGATAATTAAATTACAGTCAGTCAGTTGCAATGCATCGTCATGGTGATTTATCTAATAAAATAAAAGATTTCTCAAAATCTTCTAATACATTAAAGAAAATTACCTGGGTATTTTGGAAGCCAAATCCATCACTTATTTATTTCAAACTAAACACGCAAAGATGAAGCTATGGCGATGCTTTTTAATCTTGAAGATGACTAACTATATACAAGCTACGTATTTTTATGTTATAATTCGAGATAAATTTTTACAAGCGAATAATGAATTGACATGTTGAATACAATAATTATGTACTAAAATAGCAAGCATTTGTAAAGCTTATTCTAAGATAATCCTGAATAATAAAAAAACATCAACAAATTAAAGAGTATTAGCGTATAGCATAGGTTCCTATTTATTATTACTCTTAATATTATAATCCAAGTTTAAAGTTAGGATTACCCATTTTTTTTGCTAAGTTTTTTTGCCTTAATCTATATGGCTAAAAGTTTCTCTCTTGGAGACGCAGTATGCTTGATTTTTAAATACAACAGAGAAAACATACCATAAAGCGCGTTTCTCGACGGTTGCGACGATTTAAAAAAAATTGTAAACGAAACCAATGAACCCAATTTCACTAAAATAATAATAGGTAGACTGTGTTGTAAAACGTTAACAGCTCTGATTCATCACTTATTTACTACAATCGATGAATTGCAAAGTCATATGAAAACCATATACGCCAAGAGGGGCGATGAATCAATTAAAAGATGATATCGAAATCAATCAGTATCAGAACAATCTGAAACTTCGTGGGACAAAACTAGAAAAACACAAAAATAAGAAAAGCTGTAAGGCTTGACATGATATACTTAAATCAAGCAAGCATCTTGGAGACCAAAACCTGCATCCAACGATACAATCTACTACAGTAGAACAACGCAACGCAAAAGTACTAAATATTGTTACTAGTCAGTGTGAAATATGTGGTAAAGAGGGACACATTACAATCACTTGAAGCCATGCGTAAAACTAACTATAGTAACTTGCGACAATCACAGTACTACTTGGATGTAGAAGAGAAAGGAAGGACAGGAGTACAAAAATTACTTTTCCTTCTCTTCACACATGTGGGAGAGCAAGCCGGATGTGGGAAACGCCAATTTCTGAGTGGCTGTACCAACGTTAAAGCGTAGCAGCTCTGGCTTATTAGATTTTCGGCTATTGTCATTTTTTCAAGATTTTCCTCCGGCAAGTTATCCTGCGTCATGTTCGAGCCAGTGCGTGATCGAGGTCCACAAATTATCACAAAAAGGCCTGGATGATCCAAAAACTCTCTCTCTCTCAATTTGCACTCTTCGAACGGCAGACTGAGCAGTTAGAGTGCACTACTGTTACCTCACAGTCCACCACGAGGTGAAAATACAGTTGGTTTTATTCGGTCGACTGCGTAGCTAGGGTCAACCTGTGCTATTTTGACTTTCACAAGCGGGGCTTCAATTTCAGTTTCAGACATCTTCTGCTGGCCTACTGCGTGTGTAAGTGTTATGGATTTATGAATGTTATTAGAATTTATGGATTCTTTCTCATTTCTTTTTTTTTTTTTCAACGTTGGCATAGAGTCAACGTGCACACCGTTACTTGTAACAGTATTAGTCCCCCAGACCCACGGGCAATAAATAATTGATTAAATCACACGTACATATCTAGAACAAATATCCTTACTAAGGTGTTTGTTGATTTTATACCGATCGCAAACCAAACTATAATTGGTACTCTTGTGTAAGCTCTAGAACGACACCTGTACTCGTGACGGTACTTGTAGTTTTTGGATTGCAAACAGGATTTTTGAGTGAGCCACTCTAGGTAACATTGACAAACCTTAGGTGCGCCGAAAGTAAGCACATGTTTATTCTACACAATAACCGCTTTAAATGATTGCAACTTCATTCCTTTCACTCGAAGACAGTTGTACCCTTTTTTTAAATATCCTATCGTTTAAATTAACTATTACCGCCCAGTGTAAATCGCAAGTTATTTAGTGCAAGCTCAGACTCAAATAAATCATCCTGAGAAAGTTATAATATAACAACCAACTGTTTTACGACACGTCTCCTTCCCAGGAAATAATTTACTGTTTATCTAGTTATAAAATAGTAACGACAAATAACGACACCATATTTAAGGGAGATGTGAGTACTACAGCACCAAAGAGCCTGTACAATAAAACGAAGTGGCCAAAGTTGAAACCTATGCCTATTCCCCGCATCCTCCTCGAAATGAATATGCATATAGATATAGACATATGTATAAATATACGTGTACATTAATTGATGAATAGTTACCTATTAACTCAGTCTTTTCAGAGTAAATATACACGAATGGTAGTTTCATCACTGAAACAACTGTATTGAAAATATTAAATAAGAAATATATATTGTTATACGAGTTTCTTGATGTTCATATGCTTTATATTTTAAATGCTTTTGAAATTCGCAGACAGACATGGTGATGCGATGAAAGCGTTCCTGATTGGTCAATTAAAATGGATGTGCAACGCCACACCTTATATTTTTACATTATGCCAAGTACTATCTCCACAATCCACTGAAAATTGTTACTTAGCAGGAATAGTTTTATATAGCTGTATCTAGCTGTTATCTTTGAACTTTGAGTAATGGCATCTAGAGTTTGAGCCTTTTAGTTTTTCAATGATCTTAAAAGCCATTATCAATAATAAAATCATCATCAGTCTATAATACTTTTTAATGTGAAAACATTTCATACAAGGGTTGGTTTTCCGTTTGGGCAGTGAAAATGTTTAAAGCGTAACGGTTTTTTTGTCACACCCGTATTGATATACTAATACCGTTCTCTCTCTCTTTTTCTACTGGGAAGCGCTGATTTTACGCTGCTGCCAGCCAACACACCTGCTATGTGTGAGGTCAACTTTTTCAAAATTTCAAGAAATAGAATTTTTTTGTGTGGCATGTTTCAGAACACAATAAAAAAGCATAAATCCATATAATTGCTTTTACATCTCCCTAGGATCAAATGCGACACTACGGCTGATTTTGTTTCTAATTTTTACTATTTGTATAGCATTTTTTGCACTTTAGAATTACTTTTATTTGCCAAAAATAGTTTTAAGTATATCTACTACGTATTCACTTGCTGTACGAAGTGTAAAAGTCTTGACAAAATTAATTTTTTTATCGATATATGTACGCTGTTCTTTAATGTTTATTATTTGTACTCTTTTGATGCGTAAAACAAGTTCTGCCAGCAACGAAAACCAATTTGTTATTTACAATATCACAAAAATGTCTTTGCAGTAAGTTAAAAAAAAATACTGTCAATAGTTACAGCATGAAGTACAAAGCATGTTGGTAACACATCTTTTTTAAAGTCATTGAGAACTGAAGCACAGTGATCTGAAACCTGTTGTTGCCGTTTGCTCGATGAAGCTGCTATTGACTATTTAAATTATAATTGACATGATTATCACACAGAAAAGTGATTTTGTATTATTAATATCTCATATTAATAAAAAAAAAAAAAAAAATAGAATAAACGTTTAGATAAACATCAAGAGTAAAGATAATAAGGCAAACGGGGTACACTTTTGTTTAATATGTATTGAAAAATATTTTTGACGTTAAACTTATCCGTATTAACTCTTTGTGTTGCACAATATACAAAAAAAATAAGTGAAAGATAAAACTTCTAGCTTATAAAGTCATGAAATCGAATAAAAATGTCATGTTTATGGTTATTTCCTGTGTCGAAATACATAGTATCCTATTACAATAAGATCTAATATTTTTCAATACTTGATCAATGAATAAGAATACTTCCTAAGCAACACATTTAAATCTGCAAAAGAACAGTAATTATTATTAAAACTAACATTTTTTCTGATTTTTGTTTTTTTGTTTTTCATTCATCATCGCCCGTAGGCTCAGACATGGCATTTTTTTACACAAGCATAGTGTTAATTAGCCACTGGTGCACCTAAGTTATGACCAGATGTTTATATACGTATACATACATAAACATCTGGACCAACTCAGTCACACGTATTATGGAGTTAAATGAACAATCTTATCCTCACACATTCACATAACGTGAACGGTTTTAAAAGAAAAAATTGAAAGTCTTATAACTTTAAAATGTGTGTTATTGTCACGATCTTTTAAATATTAAAATTTTTTTTTTTTTTTTTCTTAGCATAAATTCTACATTTAGAGTAGTTATACATTTGTCCTAAAATGAAACCTATTGTAACTAGGCAGTGAATGATGAAAATAATGTTGAACGATTCATACCATAACGACTGCCGAACATGTTAATCAATGGGCATACAGTAACTTTACCATACATGCTTATTACATAACTTGCCAGGCTCTATTTTGGAGTTTTTTCCTTTTGTCTGTGTCTCTGTTATAAAATGTAAGTGACTAAAATATTATTCAGTATACATTGATGAAATCTTGCTGGATATTTATATCCAGCGTTAATATACTCCCGGACTGGCCGAGCAGTGGTTTCTAAGGGTTAAGTGTCACTATTACAGATACTACACGGCAGCTAGCATGAAACCTCACCTACTTTAATACTCGCCAACACCGGATCTCGCGGATCTGCTGCCTTGGTCACTCCGCGAATTTATTTACGTTGGGTGTACATTGATAGATAATCAGATAGATGGCTAGATAGATGTGTAGATTCCTAAAATAAAGGATAAATAAGTATTGATAAATGCCTGTAGTAGATGGTAGTTGGCAATAATTTGAAACCAGGAGAGGTTTCTTTACATTTATACCATTCGTTTATAATATTAGTGATTTAAACAAATGTTTTTACAAACCCAGAATTAATATGCCAGAATGTCAGCAACAAAGGTAGCTAAGACGATCATAGTACTTGTTAAAGATTAACTAAAAAACTCCAAAATAGAGCCTGGCAAGTTATGTAATAAGAATGTATAGTAAAGTTACTGTATGCCCATTGATTTACATGTTCGGCGGTCGTTATGGTATGAATAGTTTAACATCATTTTCATCATTCACTGCCTAGTTACAATAGGTTGCATCTTAGGACAAATGTAAAACTACTCCAAATGCAGAATTCATGCTAAGAAATAATAAAAAAAAAGATTTCAATATTTAAAAGATCGTGACAGTAACATACATTTTAAAGTTACATACTTTTGTGGTGGAATATGCCACTTGAAACTTTGTATCTTTTGTCATTAATCATTACTTTTGCTGTTGGTATGGCATTAATTTTTAAATTATGTATTTTTGTACCTTCTGTTCTAAAATTAGCACACTATAAAAATTGAGCAACAAGTACAGTATAACGCACATGCATATTTACCTTTTTAATTTTTTTAATAGGCAACCATTGATACAGTAGTCATCGATTACATACCAATTATTAATATTATAATCTATAATTTCTTGCAAAGTACATGATCCTCAATGGTCAGGTACTAGAAGATCTAAAATACTATTTGATGTATTTTCTTGGATTCGGTAATCACAATTAGTGTTAGAACACCTTGTTATTTCGAGTATGTCATGCTTTAAACAGTTCTGTAATATAAGTAATCTGTTACACAATTCTCTCAGAAAATCTGCAACATTTTGTTTGTTCCGTGACCCAAAATGTTTGCCAGCAAATATCCTTAATGATGAAACGTCAACACTATTTTTTGAAGAAAACTGTTTAAAAACAGTTTTCACAAGGTCGTTGTGACATTGTTCGGATAGAATCCTCCGCACTGTGAAAGAATTGAATAAGCTCTGTAAAGTAGCATTAGCGTAACAGGAAACTAAATCAATGTTAGGTAAACCAGTAATAGTCCAGGTACTGTCTGACATATGAGTAATAAAACTGTCTGTATCGGCTATTACAGTTTTTTTGTCGACAGCCCATTTATTATCGTAAATTTGTAAGTTATTCATTTGTTTACGATCTGGAGGAACGATGAAATTATTTAGATCAGGACGATATTTTGTTCGTTATCTATTATATTCAAGAATAGCTGATATATTTGCAACACAACATGAGGGATCAAAATTAATAAGATGTAACCCACTTAGTGTAGTAACTCTTGACGCAGTAACGTATGTTTGTCCATCACTGAATATACTGTTACCTGCTTCAACTACAACATCTTTTAAGCTTAAGCCTTGACTTTTATGTATAGTTGTACCGTAACTATTACAAATCGGGAACTGTTGTCATGTTATGGATATTTTGTCAATAACAATAAATTTATATTCCATCCGAGGGATATTTTACTCTTTACCAGATTGTGATAAGATACGTAGGCTAATAATGTAATGCGATCTGTCTTTTGAAATAGAAACAACCGAACCAATAGTGCCATTAACTAAACCTATGGAAACATCAACGTTTCTCCTTATCATTATTTTGCAACCAATTTTAATTGTAATGGTACGATCTACGCCACATAAGTTATCAACATCTTCATTCAAAAGTTTCATTATTTTCTTCTGCAAATGTTTTCGACATTAAAATGTGTCATGGGCAACAAGGTTTATTTCCTCAGAATCAATTGTAAGCATCATTGCATTATTTGAAATATCATACATCTTCCTTGTTGGTAACAAACACACTGTATCAATAGGTAATTTGTGCAAATTATTACACAATTCTTTGACATTATTTAAATAATTATTTTCTGACAATTTTAATATCGTTTTTTGTAGAGTTTCTATATCAGAGTTTGTCATAAAACCTAATTTGATCCAGGATAAGATTTCAGCATATTGTTGATCATTTTTTTGTCTCATATTTAAAGTTAATTCATCGTATTCAAACAATTCCCATAAATTAAAAGTACACATAGATTTGATATACTTATCGGTTTGCTTTTTATTCATCTCAACAAATACAAAATCTTCACGAACCAGAGGTAGCTAAAGTAAATCTCCGAAAACAAGTACATGTATTTTTCCAAACCACCCATCCTCAGTGTCAGAAGTGTCAAATATTTCTGTCAAACGCAAATGAATGTACATACAAGTGACATTAAAAACCATTGATATTTCGTCAATGATTATCAGATCCACATTTTCCAAGGTTTGTCTAATTTGTTTTATTGCAGCCTTAGAAAGCTCTTTAAAATCCGATGTACCACTGTGTTCTACTGGACGTTGCAACAGTCTGTGGATCGTAAGTCCCTTAATGTTATATGCTGCGATTCTAGTAGGAGCTGTAACGGCTGTATTTTTGCCACGGTGTATTTTATTCCAAGTCACTAAGTTTTCGATGACAAAACTTTTTCCTGTACCTCCAGGACCACTCACAAACATTCGCAAAATTTTATTATTAGATACGATAGTAAAAGTAATCTTATCGAAGACTCGTCACTGGTCTGCAATAAATTTTTCAATTGAATTTTGTAATTCTTCATTATTAGTAACTAAAACTTTACCAACTGCTACAAAATCATTCATAGCGTTTTCCACTTTAATAGGTACGCACCCTTCTGCGATGTCTGCAGAATCTATTGGAGTATCTACTTTATTTTTTGCTATTTCTTTTTAACTAACTTATTCATGTTATCCATAGCTTCTTGTATAGTTGCACATTTATCGTGATATTTCATTGCATTTGATGAGGAATCTTGTTTACTTCTAAACGCTTGTATAAAAGTTTCTTCAGAACATTTTAGCTCATATGTATCCCTAAAAGAATAAAACAGTAACAAACGTAAAAAGTAGTATTTCTCGGGCTCATTTACAAGATTAAATTAATAGTGATTTATCACATACGGTTTTTTGCGTTTTTTACAATATAAATTTTCTGAAATTTTGTAATATTCAATCTTACGTTTTGGTTTTTATTTTGAAATATCAAAGTGTCTGGCAAAGTCGTACAAACATAAAGATTCTAATTCTTTTGGTCTATTAGGATAATAATTGTCAATAAAAGATTCATAAAATGTATCGCTTGAATCTTCTGGAAGATTTTTAAGTTCATTAAACGGTTTCAATTTGCGGTTGCGTATCATGTTAACGTTTAACCATTTAATCACTGTGTCACAATCAGTGGCACGTAAAGAATGCCCAAATAGTGTATCAGCCACATCAATTGCTCCACATTCTCTGTGATGCAAAGCACGCAAGGAAAACGACCAAAGCAAACTGTACAACGATTTGTTTGTTCTAATATCTAAAAAATCTAAGTTATTCTTTTCACCTTTTGTTTCATATTTGCAAATATATTTGGTTAATAAAAAGGGTGATTCCCTAATAAACTAAGCATCGTTATTTCCTTCCCAAATCAACAGAAGAGTGGGCATATTGTCATTTATGAATTGTTCATCTTTAGAAAGTGGTAAATCATAAAATTTGCTCTTATTTTTGAATTTATTTCTGTTAGCGATAGCAATAGAGACGTCTCTTAAAATCAGTTTATTAGTTATCAGTCGCGGGAATCCAAACCGACAAACTTTTTTGAATGGACTTTTTGTTTTTTTCTTGCGCATGCAGTTATTGTTATGTTTCTGTTGTTGATATGCCAAAACCCGTCGATAAAGTTTAGGTGAAATCATTTTATCAGGCTAACGACATGTAATGTATTTCAAAATAAATTCTTGTACCTCTTCCTTAGAATTTTTTCCATAAATTAGAGCATCTTTACTCCAAAACAAACAATGATAGTGAGGTAAACCTCTACCTTGGTATTCACGAACATAATAATAGTGAATTACTTTGCCTATAGGATTTAAGGATGATGTCATATAAGCTAACACAGCCTTAAAATTTATTTTCAAAATATCTGGCAGTTGACACTGGATCTCCGGCTAATTCTCCAGGATTTAAAGTTACAAAATGAGTAGCAGATTCATACTCGCGCATCATACAGTGTAAATCATAACGTACTTTTTTCCAATAAGCGTCAGTACCAGGCAAACGATAAAATATTGTGTCTAGATTAGCATCCATTTTTTTGTCATTCAACATTTGTAAAAAATCTTTTACAGTGTGATTGTAACGTGGATCAACAATATTAAGAGTGTGAAATATCCCAGCATTTATCTGTCTCATTGTATTATTAAATAGTGAATGAAAAAGGTATTAATGGCTTAATCTAAAGTGTGGATGTTCAGACGCTAGCCGACATTTGATTTAATCGAAATCCCTCAACTCTGGATTTCTTTCTGCATATTGACCCCATTGACCGTATGGATACAAATCTCGAAAGCATTATAAGTCTAAATCTTTAGCCCTGTTGTCCATCGCAGTTGCATGAACCTGCAACATTTGATACGAAGAAGCATCAGATTCATTTTTCTTTTTATCGTGCAAAGGATACATCGTATAGTGCTCATAATATGGATCAGATTGAAATTTTTGAGTTAGCATAGCTTGCACTTTTTCATCAGAATTCTGACTATTTTTTTCCAATTTATTGGAGTTGTCTCCGCTCTTGACTCCCAAATTATTATCAACTAATAGTGTATCTGGAGGACATGGAAGTTTTATATGTTTATAAATAGGATTGTTTCTCTTAACCCATTGTAAAGCTTTGAATATTTAATTAACATCAACATAATCTTGCCAAATTTTTTTTACCTTTGAAGGGTAAGTTCTTACTAAAATAAATAATTCCTGATTAACATTAATGGGGTCAGTATCAGGACATACTTTTTTTTAAAGTCTCTTCTATGGGTACGGGTAAGTGAAATGTCGTACCAAAAACTTTATCAAGTTTTACGTAATGAGGTAAATTTTTGTTCATGACAGTATCCATTTTTTGTATGGTCTGGAAGGCTTTTGCTCTTTGTATCAAAATTTTTTTTAACATATTGAGACTTTGAAGTTCTTCAGGAACTTCTTTGACAAAGAGATTATTAAAATAGCAATCCGATGGCATAATATCATTTTTGACTTTTGTGGAGCAAATCATACAAATAAAACTCTCAGCAAAAGTTGTGGTTTCGTGAGATTCTTTCAGTTTTTGTATAGTAGTATTTCTTATACTAAGTAATTCAAACACATCATTGGGAGAAATGTCATTAAATGATTGAACATCTCTCTAACAAAACAATCTTTCAGATGATACACAAGACACAGATGGGGAATCTGAAACAATTGTGGTGTACTTTTTAATGCCAATGTGAAATTTTTGTCTCAGTTCTGACTCATTCATGCTTACTTTTGTAACAATCTGACGACTTACAAGAGGAATACTCAAATGTTTGGATTCTCGAGCAATATTATTCAGTGATTCTACATCTGCATTATGAAGCGCTTTGTGTATTTTTACGTTAATATTACATAATCGTCTCAATTCGTAGATTAATTGCTTAACACTTCGTAAATGTGGATAGTGTGGGGATAAAACTTGCATCTTTAAGAATTTTGAAGTGCATAAGAGTGGATTAACATAACAGGCATGAGGATGGCCAATTTTATGAGGATCATAAACTAAAGCTAAGCGAAAATCGATTCTTGAAAAAAATGTATGCACACTCTGATTATCAACTTTCAGAATTTCCAGCAGGTACAAGGATTCAATTTCTTTCAAAAAAATCAATATCGACTATTTTGCAATAATTATAACACAACCATGTTTTTGTTTAATTGTTTTATTTAGTGATTGGTAATGTATTAGTGGATTGACCCATCTCATTGACAACAACTGTATCAACCAAATCATTCCAAAATCGTAAGAAATATCGCAGAAATATTGTTCTGAAGAAGAAGTGTGTTTTGGTATACCACACAAAGCTGTCAATGTACATTGTTTATTTTCATCAATCGATATATCACCTAGATGAGTGAGAGATAATTCGACCTTGTTCTGCAGATTTTTCAACAAATTTTTTAATTCCGTCATGTAATTGTCTCTGAGGTAAATGGCAGTTGAAACGATACCTTCAGCTTCCGTACGACAATCTTTGTCAGAAGAACGTTTCAACTTCAAAATAATGTTTTTCACATATTTTTCATGATCTTGAAGTAAAGCTGCAGTATTTTTTTTCTTGCTTATATATTTTTTAAGTATGGTCTTAGCTTGATAATTTTTACGATTATCCTGTAATTTTGTTTTATTTATTTCGTAATATCTTTTCCTTATAGATAATATTTCATTGCGGTTACATGCATAGTACTTTCAGAAATTTTCTTTAATCTTTTGTGTATTGCGTGACTTATAAATTTTTTGTTTTTTTTAAATTTTTTTCCTATGATCTTGGTCATGATTTTTATTTTCATTACTCTTTTTTATTTTACTAGTTACAAGAGATGATGTTTGAGCGGATAAAGTTGACATGTTCTCAACAGCATCCCTTTTTTTTTAATATTAAAATCTATTAAACCTTGTCTAATTTTTTTTTTTTTATTCAGCTTAATTTTTTTACTTGTACACACATTACTCACATGAATTTGCTGTTTTTTCATTAATCAATCTTTCGGAATCATAACAATTAGCTATACTTGACTTTTCATCAAAATTTTTGTATTTTCGTTTCATTCTTTTTTCTTTTCTGGCTTGTAAAATTGTTTGCCTATTGTTTTCATAATAGGCATTTGGTATGTGATTTCTGCGATTTTATAGACTTTTCTCATTGTGGTTCTTATTTTTGCATTCATTTACGTACTATTTTTAATTTACGCTTTTTTGATTAATCGATGACTTATTAAGAAATTTCATACTTAGAATGTTTTTTAAACCTGTATTAATTTGTGAACAATTATATTTATCAAAATGTGCATTACAGCAAGAGAATTTTTTTATCAGCCTTTTATCAAACATCGTCAATAAGTGTTGACGCATCTTGTTTTCTTTATATATAATCTTTTCAGGTTTGTATCCAAATAAAACTGATGCAGCAAAAGCTATAGCAAAGATTCCACAATTACTCCCATTTGTTTGGTTTTGAACTGTGAGAAATACAACAGAAGTAAATGGCTCTTTGAAGCAGTACGGATGCAGTTTTGTCAAAAAATCAACACAATATATACCAAGTCGTTTTTTATTTAATAAATCATAAACATATAAAGTCGTAGAGTCATAAGAAGTTCATATGAAATGACCAATTGGTGACCCTCGTTCAAATAAAATTTATATATGTCGAGTGTTTTTGTCCACCGAGTTATTTTTGACATGTCCTGCAGATATAGTGTAGAGCGAGGGTCATACCATGACACAGAATGTAATATTTTATTAAAATAATGAATGCGTAAATCATTAAGACATTCATCATTCAGTATAATATTTCTGTCAAAATAATCTGGGGTGTTTTGTAATAGGGACTGGAATGATATCACAAGGGTAGTGTTCTATTGTTTTGTCGACAAGCATTTGTGTAAGGTGAGATCACATGCTATCTGATTTATACAATAGTTTATGTGGCTTTAATCCACAGTATAATAAAATTACAAATCCTATAGCAAAAACACCACAATCTATTGTGTTCAATTATTTTTGAACGTCAGGAAAGATTATTCTTTTACTTTCATGAAAGTAATATGGGTGTATTACTCTTGAAACTCTCTTAAAGTCTTCGTAAAGTTCTTTGCTATTTAATGAATCGAATATATATATATATATATATATATATATATATATATATATATATATATATATATATATATATATATATTATCGGTATCATAGTACGATGTGACCCAATGCCCAATATCATTAGGATCGCCACTGGTTGGTGATGAAAACAATATCTGAATATGATGTTTAGTTTTAGGTACTTCTGATAAAAAATTAATCTGTATTTCCCACGTTATGAATGGCTTATAATCTGGATGAAAGGACAAGAGTCTGTTGAAATAATCAAAAATGTCATCTTCCAAACACGACTTTTCAACAATTTTTCTCCTCTGCTCACTAAAATCTTCAATACTTACTATGTTCATGGCAAGTGTTTTCTTTTTAAAGGTAATATTTTAAAATTATGTTACTTTCACACGAATTTCCGATGGAAATAATTTTTTTTTTTAATTCTGAAGTCATATGTTAAAGACAACTTAAATCGCTCTTAGCAGACTAATAGAGTCACGTATCGCAGACTAGTGGATTTGCTCTTAGCAGACTAAACGAGTCGCGTATCTCAGACTAGTGGAGTCGCTTTTAGAAGACTAATGAGGTTGCGCACCACAGACTAGTAGAATAGCTCTTAGCTGAATAGTAAAAAGATTTAAAAATACAAAAAATAATACTTACCGTGTTACTGCTCTTGTAACTAATCCAGCAGAATTGTAACTACACTAAAAAAAAAAAAAATAAAAAAAAACAGTTAATGGCTAAGTACAACAGAAGTACAATGATATAAATAATTATTAATAAATATTACCTGTGTCAATGATAAATTCACTATAAGCTTACAGGCACTACTAATGCAACGGTAGCAAAGTAGATCCCTACAAATAAAGTAAAAATATACGATTTTAACAAAAAAAGATTTTATCAACTACATATCCATATTCAGTTTATATACGCCAATACAATTTTTAATCAAGGAAAATAATGTATTATGTATTTGGAAGCACGCAGAATGATGACAAATGTTTAATAAAATGGTACGAAACATCAAAAACGTCGAGAAGCGTGCATTGAGTTTTAAATAAATAAAACTATGTTCTTAATATTTTGAAGTGCAACTAGAATTTGTTGATTCCACGTAGAATTTTTTAGCTTAACCGATTCTACGTGAAAATTTTTAAAATCTCACCAATTTCACGTTGAATCCACTTGGACTTGTATTCATGGAATTTTTTTCAATTTTGCTATTTACACGTGGATTCCTCGTGGACAGATCCACGTAGAGAAGACTCATCAAAATTATACACATAATTTACGAGAACGAGTCCACGTTGAATTTTTAAACAAGTCCACGTGAAATCTACGTGGATTCCATGTACGTTCCACGTAGAATCCACGTGGAATTTTGTAGATTAGACAATTCTACGTAAATTTTGCTTGGGCAGGTCTACGTGTATACAACGTTTTGTAAGTGATGCAGCTAATTTTTGAAAATTGTATTGATCGATGTGAGTATTAACAGTGCCATCTGTATTAAAAAAAGACGGTAATACTAACTCACAAGAATGCATAGCCTTTTATGGACTGCAAACTGTAACTAATTTTTTGTTTTTCAATTTGCACGCATCTGTGACAATAAAAATCGGATTGTTTCATAATCAAGGATTTCTTATGAACGTAAAACAATTTTTATATTTATTTTATATTTTTATACCTGAAAATTTTCAACAGTGTAATAAAAATTGATTCACAAAAACTTCTCTTGTAAGTGTCAAAGATGCGTGAATCTTAAGGAGGCTCCCTCATGCAGAGATGTAAACCCACGTTGAAGGTCACAAATTTTCTTGCAAACTTAGGTATAATTGGCACCACTGGTGCCAGGAAATCATATGTTGACCTGTGAAAATTCAATGACTCAATTAAATTTCAATAGAATATTTCGAAATTCTCGGGTAACACTTTGAATAATTATACTATTGGATTCAGCACATTTTACACTATCAAATTGACCTGGCCTAGGTTAGGGAAGTATCACGAGGGAGCCTCCTTGTAGGTAAAATGATAAACGTTTGCCGTCCATTAGAGGCCATGTATTCTTGTATTACCGTTTTCTCTTATACAGGTGGCGTTGTTTAAGATTACTACACAGAGCGAATACTAAAACTATGTAAAATTAAAGAGTGACCACATTTTACTTTGTAGTCTGCATTCGCTGAGAGTAGCAATCTGAAACAGCGCCTTCTGATGCGAAAATACTGTCGATGCTAGCTAACAGAAGTATCATAGCCTCTTATGGCCAGCAAACTTTGCATTTTTGGGACCCATCAGCCAGAAAGTAAGAAAAAAGCGTGCACTTTTATGGAGTCAGGAGCACAAAGTAGCAGTGGTGACACAGAGAGAGAGAGAGAGAAAGAGAAAGAACCAGCTAGCACAGGGACCTATCAGCCAGAAAGTGTAAGAAAAAAGCGTGCACTTTTAGAGAGGGGGAAGAGCACACAGTATAGCAGTGGCGACACAGAGAGAGAGAGAGAGAGAGAGAGAGAGACAGCAAGTGAGCACAGGGACCCATCAGTCAGAAAGTGTAAGTGCACCTGAAGAGAGGGGGGGAGCACAGAGAATAGCAGTGGCAACAGAGAGAGAGCCAGCCAGTATAAGAAAAAAGCGTGAATTCTCATTTTTGCTGGCTTACAAAAAAAAAAAACCAAATTAAAGAGAATTTGATTACGAATCTCATGCAGCAAAAATAGTAGCAACTTAACATTGTACACGAATGTGACAGACCGACAAAATTAACGTGCGTCTAAGGTGCCCAAACTCAGCTTTCTGGACACGGCCAGATCAAGTTTGGGCCAGACCAACGTAAGTTACTCGCATTTGCCTAAAACTGGCTAGCGAACATACCTTATATCTCCTGTGCCACGAACATTTCATTAGAAACGTTCTGAATAAAAAATTGATTGCGTTGCGTACTCAGGTACACTCGTCAGAGCACCATTTAGAATGAGTTCTCAATTGGAATTTACCCCTGCGCACCTGCCATTCCACTTTTACTTCTGCATCGTACCGTGACGTCAACTCTTAGTGTTACCACTAGCGCACTAGTGCTTCACCAATGGGTATAGTTACGGAACGAAATGAAATACTACACCAATCGTCGCATATTGGAAAGCTAGTGGAAGCTTGTGTAACTACTTCAAAATTTGGGATACACTTGTGTTTGTCTTTTTTAAAGTAAAAAGTCTTTTACCATGAAATCGAACGACGAAGTAAGTTAAAAAATTTTTTTTTTAAACTGTATGTTATACGTCAGAAATGTTTACGTGTAACTGTAATATTATTTAACATTTTGATAAACGTTAAATTTTAAAAATAATGATATGTCTATAAGCACATGATCAACCCACGTTTTTTTTTAATATATTAATAAAAATTTTCTTATCCGTAATTTTTTGTGTGTGGTTATCAAAGTGTACTTAACGAATTCCAAAGAAGTTTTCTGTTTTATTGTATTTTAATAGAAAACAATACTTAATAATTCACTAAAAACATTTGTTTAAGTTTGATAATCTATTACGAAATCTAGATACTAAAATGGAAAACATCAGTTTTGGTAAAATATCTATTCACTAATAATACACGTTTCACTTTCACTTAACTGGTTCTTGCCCTATTCCTCTTAGTTTTTCGAATACTCAATCAAACTATCTATATCTATGTGTCTTAGTAAGTTCTTCTATCAAACTTTGTTCTGTTAAGTTACAGTTACATTTAAAAATTAACTTAGAGAAAGCTATTGCAGAGATTAAAAAGGAAATTGCCAGTGCCTATGGTAGAGAGTGTGTCGCTTTTTTTCCACTGTTTTGAGCGCCCCGTCGCGGCAAATCAGCCGAACTATACGCACGTTTCAGCAGCGGAGGAGAAAACCAAATTGTGCGTACGATAGGTACCTAGTAGAGGAGGAAGGAATATGTGCGTAAACACTGGTATAGCTATATATGTTTTGTATTCTAGCTGCCTCGGCTCTTGGCTCCCGGCTCTCGCAGCTCGCAGCTCTCGCATGCATGCGTATACCTATATCTATTCCTGATGTGATGTTCCCTCAAAAGCGGTTTTGAATGTTGGACAGTAATTATATGTCCGGTCATATATATATTACTCGTTCAATGTGTATCAAATACTTGTACAGCTTAATACTGAGATTTCCTCGTATAAAATAAAAAATTGAGTAATAAAAACGTAAGCCCCGATATTTAATGTAACTTTTTAAAACTTGATCTTTATAAAATAATCATTTTTACAACTTAAATAATATATGTTTTTATAGATTTATAAAAATTTAGCACATTAAAAATATCAGAATAATATTCACACGCTTCACTTTGATTTTTAAGTTAATTCAATAGAGAATGACTTCTTCTGTAATTCAAATGTGATTCTTCAACACATGTAACTTTTCTAATAAAAAAAAGTAATTGTGAAAATATTTCGAAAAATAATAATTCTACTTGTAGGTCAAACTTTCACACAATTATCAATATAAAGAAAAAATAAACTAATACTAAAACTTAAACCCTGGAGCTTCACGATAAACATGTCTCACTTTAAGTGCTTAGGGAGACAGTGCGTTGGTAGTCGAGGTAGCTCAATACTGCATCGTTTACGTTTGCTTTGAGCATTCTGGAGTTCAAATCTCGCCCGCAGCAGAATTCTTTTTTTTTTACGATTTTTTTTTTTTTTTTTTTTTTTTTTTTTTTTTTTGATGGTGGTACAAAACTTTTTTTCGATAATAGTATTTAATTTTTATGTATATGTTGCGTAACGACTACGCTTTGTTAATTGATTCCTTGTAAAGTTGGGTGATTTTGTTAGAAACTTAAAATTTTTAATAAAAATATAATATCATTAGTGGGGAAAATGCTAATTACCATTTCATCCTTTTTTAGATGGCTATAAAACTATTATTGATGAAGTTAAAAATCATCCAAAAGTAATTTAATAGTACTAAGTTATTTTACACTATTTAAACAAAATGGTTATGATCTCACTTTGATGAGGATCACACCTTTTACAACGTAATTAATAATTGTGTAAAACTTATTTAAACAATTAATTGAACTATTAGAAACTAGAAAAATTTTTGAAAACACTTTTTATCAAATGATTTTACATTGCTATTCCAAGTTAAACACAAGTTTATTGATAAAATGCTCAGTTAACTGGAGAGCAAGGTATGGCATCGCTTAACATAAAGAAAACCATGAAAACATTAGTAAAATAAAAGGCAAGGTATTAAATATTAAGAACTCGAAATTTTTTTTTTTATTTTATAACCAAATTTTGCCTAATATATAGATATAACTTATGTTGTACAAGTTCTAAGACTAATTTTGATGATTCAGATCAAAAAATTGTTTTTAAATCCATACGGCATTAACCAAAAAAATTAAATTTATAGTACCTTATAATTTTTTCAGAGCCAAAATTGTGACCACTTATTAATCGTCTTTATTTTGTTTAAAAAATTTTTAATCTAATAAAAGGGTAGTCTGAGTATGTCTCATGGTGTATACATGTCATAAAATGTATGTAAAAAAACGTATTGCGGGAAAACTGGGTTTTTTTTGTCCATGAGCACTGCAATAAAAATGCTCTTAAAATTTTACGCTTTGATCAAACTTGTCTGATTGTAAACCCTCAGCTGAGACATTCAGCCCAAATCTAACAACAAAATTGCGGCCTTTTTAGATCATAACTGCTTAAGTTAATCTTAAAACTTGATAACATGTATATGCGTCCGCGTTCACAGACAGAGTCCTAGTTCTCGTCAAAATTTAATTTTTTCGTACTGTATGTTTTGCTGCAGATAGCAATTAAGGCAGACGCTTTATAATGCAAAATAAACATCAAAACGGTCAAAAAAGATTTCGTATCTGTTACAGAAATAAATTTAAATTCTATAACAAAGTATTGAATACAAATTTTGTAGAGCTTATAAAAAAGAAACTTTTGAAAGTAATTTTTTTTTTTTTAAATATTTTTTGAACGATTTAATCGCCAATAATCGTTTTTAAATGGCTGAAAAATCGTTTTACACCATTTCATTAAAAAAAAGCAGTGATGTTTTTCAGTGTTTATTTTCTAGAAACAATACTTAAATAAGACTACCACCTAAACAATGAAATATAGTGCGTTCAACAAACGTGGTCTTTAGATATCTTTAGTATAAAAAGTACTAGTTTGATTCCTGAGATAAATAATAATGATAATATTCATAATAATAATAATAATAACAATAATAATTAAAAATGTTTCGAGTAGAATTTCTATAAAATCATTTAATAGTCTGCTGAGAAACTAGTGATTTCTCGAATAAATCGTAGTAGGTATTAAAAAAAAAATCTCTACCTATTACTTAGCTCTTAACTTTATATCAACACTTTTTATTTCTTTATTTTTATGTTGCACTAAATTAGTTATACTAATATTTATTGAATCCAGGTATAATTATAGTCACTTTAAAAATTTGGTTCAGTCCTATAATTTTTGTTGGACAATATTTAATATTTGTAATTTAAAATATTTACATAATATCATATGATTCTTAATTTAAAAATAATAAGGATATCGATAAAAATTGAAGTGACTTTAGGCACGAAATTAGAAACAACTAGGCTTACTAAATATTTTTAAAAGATTGTAGAGATATGAGTATTGATGCATACGTACACCCGAATTAACCTAAACAAATTTTATTTTTATTTTTATTTATTTAAATTTTTTTAATTATGCTTTTAGTCAGAAACTGAATGTTGCTGTGAAGTTTCAATCATAAAATATAACACTAAAAAAATAATTAACAAGAAAAAGCAAAACTTTTTTTATTTTAACATTGATTTTTAGAGGTTCATATGTTTTAATAAAAAATAAATTGACCGATCACATTGGTTTTTTTTAGCTTAAGTACGTATACCAAAACAAAATCATAAGCTAAGATTTATTAGAACCGATTATGAGAATCCTTATTGTAGGTACGAAAAATTATAGAGGTATGTACTCAGAGATTAAAACATACCAACATATTTACATTAAAATTGAAAAAATGTATAAGTAAAATTAAAATTTCGTCCGTCAATGGTAGTACTAATGTTAAGATAAAAAATTTAAAGTTTGTTAAAATTGTTTCAAAAAGTTCTAAAATGTGACTTGTAACATTTTGATGTGTGTACATATACATACACATACGCTTCTTATATGCATCAATTGATGGGCATTTTTGTAAGATAAAAGTAAATCGAGTATTAACTCAAAAAATAGTATTATTAGAGTACGGAAAAACTGAATTTTGACGAGAAATAGGACTCTGTCTGTAAACGCGGACGCATATACATGTTATCAAATTTTAAGATTAACTTAAGTAGTTATGATCTAAATAGGCCGCAATTTTGTTGTTAGATTTGGGCTGAATGTCTCAGCTGAGGGTTTACAATCAGACAAGTTTGATCAAAGCGTAAAATTTTGAGAGCATTTTTAGTGCAGTGCTCATGGACGAAAAAAACCCAGTTTTCCCGCAATACGTTTTTTTACATACATTTTATGACATGTATACACCATGAGACATACTCAGACTACCCTTTTATTAGATTACAAATTTTTTAAACAAAATATAGACGATTAATAAGTGGTCACAATTATGGCTCTGAAAAAATTGTATGGTACTATAAATTTAATTTTTTTGGTAAATGCCGTTTGGATTTAAAAACAATTTTTTGATCTGAATCATCAAAATTAGTCTAAGAACTTGTACAACATAAGTTATATCTATATAATAGGAAAAATTTAGTTCTAAAATAGAAAAAAAATTTTTAAGTCCTCAATATTTAATACCTTGCCTTTTATTTTACTAATGTTTTTATGGTTTTCTTTATGTTAAGCGATGCCATACTTTGCTCTCCAGTTAACTAAGCGTTTTATCAATGAACTCATGTTTAACTTGGAATAGCAATGAAAAATTATTTGATAAAAAGTGTTTTCAAAAATTTTCCTGGTTTCTAATAGTTTAATTAATTGTTTGAATAAGTTTTACACAATTATTAATTAGGTTGTAAAAGGTATGATCCTCATCGAAGTGAGATCATAACCATTTTGTTTAAATAGTGTAAAAGAACTTAGTACTATTAAATTACTTTTAGATGATTTTTAACTTAATCAATAATAGTTTTATAGCCATCTAAAAAAGGATGAAATGGTAATTAGCATTTTCCCCACTAATGATATTATATTTTTATTAAAAAATTTAAATGTCTAACAAAATCACCCAACTTTACAAGAAATCAATTTACAAAGCGTAGTCGTTACGCAACATATACAAAAAAATCAAATACTATTATCGAAAAAAAGTTTTGTACTACTATCAAAAAAAAAAAAAAAAAAAAAAAAAAAAAAGAGATCGTAAAAAAAAAAAAATTCTGCTGCGGGCGAGATTTGAACCCCAGAATGCTCAAACCAAACGTAAACGATGCAGTATTAAGCTACCTCGACTACCAACGCACTGTCTCCCTAAGCACTTAAAGTGAGACATGTTTATCGTGAAGCTCCAGGGTTTAAGTTTTAGTATTAGTTTATTTTTTCTTTATATTGATAATTGTGTGAAAGTTTGACCTACAAGTAGAATTATTATTTTTCGAAATATTTTCACAATTACTTATTTTTATTAGAAAAGTTACATGTGCTGAAGAATCACATTTGAAATACAGAAAAAGTCATTCTCTATTGAATAAACTCAAAAATCAAAGTGAAGCGTGTGTACATTATTCTGATATTTTCAATGTGCTAAATTTTTATAAATCTATAAAAACATAAATTATTCAAGTTGTAAAAATGATTATTTGATAAAGATTAAGTTTCAAAAAGTTACATTAAATATTGGGGCTTACGTTTTTATTACTCAATTTTTTATTTTATACGAGGAAAACTCAGTATTTAGCTGTACAAGTATTTAATACACATTTAATGAGTAATATATATATATGACCGGACATATAATTACTGTCCAACATTGAAAACCGCTTTTGAGGGAACATCACATCAGGAATAGATATAGGTATACGCATGCATGCGAGAGCTGCGAGCTGCGAGAGCCGGGAGACGAGAGCCGAGACAGCTAGAATACAAAACATATATAGCTATACCAGTGTTTACGCACATATTCCTTCCTCCTCTACTAGGTACCTATCGTACGCACAATTTGGTTTTCTCCTCCGCTGCTGAAACGTGCGTATAGTTCGGCTGATTTGCCGCGACGGGGCGCTCAAAACAGTGGAAAAAAAGCGACACACTCTCTACCATAGGCGCTGGCAATCTTCCTTCTAATCTCTGGCTATTGTATTTAATTTTCGCTTGTTAGTTTTTTTTTTATTCAGCATACATGTTTAAATACATGGATTGACTTTTAACTCAGAAAAAATGACAAAAAGTTATGTTGATTTTAGATAACTTGCATAGTCAGCAAGTACATGCAGCCAATGGATCAAATGCTGGAAGTAGTGGTGTTGCTCTGGGTGGACGTGATGGTGGTAGCATTAATGCCGGTAATGCTAATGGTGGTGGTATTGCTGCTGAAGGAGGTGCAGTCGGACACGGAAATGCTGTTAATCGTGGAGAAGCTATTGGTCAAGGAGGTGTTGTTAGTCAGGGAGAAGCCCTAGGTCATGGAAGTTGTGGAGATGCCGTTGGTCGTGGAGGTACTGAGGGTCAGCAAGAAGCTGTCAGTCGTGGAGGTGTCGTTGGTCTTGGAGGTAGTATTGGTCGAAGAGAAACTGTTAATCGTGGAGGTGCCATTAGTCAAGGAGCTGCTGTTTAAGGTGGTGATGGTATATAGAAAAAAAGATTATAATTAATTTTTCACCTATGAAACAAAAAAACAAACATAAAAAAAAAAATGATATAGGAAAAAGATCAAGAGGCGTGGCTACTTGACGAGCACGAGGACGATATCATAAAATATTTTCGTTAACAATTTACGATCATATGCCCAGTTCTTTGGTGAACTTGTGTCTACTGCTCGTCATAATGCTAATAGGCAAGCAAATCAGCGCGTCATCAAAACCAAGATGATAGACGTTAAAAAAACTTAACGAACAACTTATTTTTAAGACTTGTTTTTTAATTTTTAACTTAACACCCACGTTTATTGCATGAAAAAACTTTAAAGTTTGTACTGTGATTATTACATTTGTTTGTATTTTGTACTCTGATTATTACAGCTTTTCACGGTGTTTGATGTATAAATTTTTTTTTATTTCTTTTTTTATTTTTTATCGGTTGTTCACAAGTATCATAAAAGTATATGTAAAATAACTTTTTTTTCTATAAAAAACAAATTTTTCAAGCATAACAAACATTCCGCAACGTTAATTTACTCTCAGTTCTGCGGCAAATGCTTCGACAGGCCTTCCTTGATGAAAAGGCACCTGAGAATCAATGAAAAAAAATAATTAATGAATAAAAAAATTTTAAAAATACTCAAATGCATTTCCAGTCTGCTTGGTATGCAAAAAAATGTTTAGCACCACGAGTTTTCTCAACACCTATGTGAAAACACGGAATGCAAGCTATCCTTTTCGACTCCGGACGATTGAAGGGCACAGTTATATCCACACAGGAGATAAACTTGTATTGTACATATTTGTACGGAATGCAATGCAGGATTTCGAAGGAAAAATCAAGTCCAGTAAGGATTAAATTAGAATCTTTATTGGTGCAGCAGGGTAATATTGTTCTTACAATAAAAGAAATAATCGTATACACCCAAGATTATTTATTAAAATGTTTATACTTTTTTATTAATATTTGTTCATAGTTAACGATTAAAACACTTTGGGTTTAATTAAATTAATTAACATCAACATAACACAACTTTGCAATATAATTCAACACGACACAACTTTTTAATTTATGGAAATAATTATGATCCCACAACAAATTTTATAATTAGTTTATACTCAGGCTAATTTTATTCATAAATTTAAATAAAAAAAATAATTATGTTTAAACTGAAAGATTTGCATCGATGCCAAAATCATTGGTTGGATCAGTCTCGTTTTTATGAGGATCAGCTAAAACAGAGTAACAGACACGCCCGCTGGCTTTTCTTTAACAGTGGAACTTTCAATCGAGTTGCGTTCAACCGAAGCAAATTTGTTACTCGCTGACTCTCCTTGAATACTAGAATTTTCCATCAAACTACTAGAAGCCTCTTTATTGGACTTTGGAGCACTACGCACTTCTTCTTCTATAGAGTCGTCCAGCAACGTGCTTCTAGAAGAATCCGATTTATTGTCACTTGTCTCCTCGTCGCACTAACTTGGCTGATCACTACTGACATCATTCAACTGGAGTTGCTCAATGAGATAAATACTTTTGCTCTCTGAGGTGTCAGTGCTCAGATTGGTTTCTTCGGCACTTCTTTCAGCTTCTTTCTGCTTTTTATGAGCCTCGTGAAACGTTGCCTTGACCTTAGAGACATTTAAATAGTCAATGCTTTGAATTGACCTTCTGAAATATATGAAATTTAAAAATTTAAATTAGTACTGTTTTGAAAGTTGAACAAAAAAAAGTTGTTTACAATACATTTTACACACCTGGATCGTCTTTAGGTGGATTTATTTTCTTCAGCTCATCTATGTGCAACAGAATCGAGTAACTTAGGCAGATGATGTACATGATTTTCCAATTCAAGTACTTTGGCAGTTCGAGAATTTTTCTGTATGATCCACTAAGCATGTATCTCCTGAAATGGAAATAAAATTAAAACACACACTCCAGACTATTATTACTATTATATCGATAACTAAAATGCTTACTTATTCTTTTGTTTTAGCTCAGGAATGAGATCATCTTTTTTAAGTTTCTCATCGAACCAAGATTAGGCGTATGAGGGAGAATTAAATCTACTGCTCCTGCCCAGTCACCTGAACATCCATTATTAAAGTTTTAGTTTTATTACTTTGCACTATTTTACACATAGCTGTTATGCTTCCAAACCTTTGCAAACCATCATAGTTGATAAATCCCTTCACTCGTAACGAAATCGTTCCTTTTTTATAAATAATTTCATTGGATACAGTGGGCATTCTTAAGAGCAATCCAGAATCTCTTGTGATAGAGTTTATACCTCACTTTAGAGGTACTTTATGAAATTTAAAGCTTCCCAAAGTGGCTCCTTTGTCACCATAAGTGGAACAGAAGATCTTTTATTTTTTCACTGATCTACTGACTAGTTTGGACTCTTTTGTCTTTAGTTCCAGCATAATTGCATAGGTTGGACCTTAACCACAAATTACCAGCTAACATTCAATGCATCCATTGTATCCATATATCCATATTACTTTTGTCTAAAATGAAGTAACAATGATCGACACATTTTGTCGACCAATCTTTCCTATTGCCACGTTCGCTATCTGGAATAAGATTGGTAAAGTTATCAGAAACATTCATCAAAAAAATAATTTTATTCTACAAGGATCTAACACTTACTCGAGTATTCATTTAAATTTAAAAATGCAAATGGAGAGATTGTTTTGTGCGATGTAGGTTAACACGTCAGCAAACGAGTAGACTTACATGTGTACACATGTATATAGACTATATAGAGTGAACTTATGTACAAATGAAAAGCTGCAGCCAACATTTAAACATTACACGCTGTTGGCAGCACTGTTTTAATTTCAAGAACAGACCTATTTAGTACGTATACGCAACATTTGACTCGCAGCAAACTTAACGATAAGACCATTTCAAAAACACTGAGCCTGAAGAAATCTTGTTTTGAGCATTTTGAGATACACATCTCTTATTTTCATTATTCCAAGGACTTTATTGCAAATACTTCTTGGTAAAGCTATAGAATTGGACTAAAAAGATCGAAAAAAGCCCGAATACTTGAGTGTTGCAGACAAAAATACCTATTTATCAATATTTGAAAACTCGAGTACCTGAGTTAAAAGTAAATAGTAGCGCAGTCGCCAAGGCTTCATCTGTTATTCTCAAACTTGCCTCGTCACGCTCCCACGTGACTTGATAATGTTGGGCCGTGAACATCCATGTCGGGGGAAGTGCATTACGAAAAAAACTTAACCACCCACTTTGCAGTTCAAGCCCTCTCTTAAATCTCCCCTTTTTGACACTCACTAACACTTCACTCCTCTCTCTCTCGCATCGCACCACTCTGCCGTCTACCGCTCCATCGTTATCTCTTTCTCTCTCTCACACGTACGCCACGTGCTACTTTTTTCTCACTCTGCTACTACACCTATATATATATATATATATTACAGGTATGTATGCTTCGACGGTTCAACTAAACCCATGTGTTTGCTGAAGCTGATGAAGCTGCAAGAATATATGTTACTAGAATTTATACGAATAATCGTAATAATTATAAAAATAATAAGTCATATCTCAAAGGCAAAGATACATTCCACATATCTTAGCTGCAAATAGACTTATTCTCTATTTTCTATCATGTATCATAACAATCAGTGTCACGTGACAAATACCTATATTCTGATTAATAAAATTTTGAGATAAGTAGAAATAAGTTATAAGAATAGATAAATGTTTATACTTAATTACAAATGATTGCATAAAATAAATTAAATAAAAAAACTTTACAATGCAAAGTACCTGTATGTCTGATGTCTTCCTTAATCTTCATCAAATAAAGTAAATTATTTTACTTCTATGGTAGCCAAAATTAAAACATTTTTTTTTTATCAATTACAATCCTTCTAATAAGAATTAATTGTACATATATGATGTCTAATCAGATGCACGAATAGTAGTTGCCTTTTTTCGGGGAAGTATGGTGCAAAATTTTATTTTATCCTGCATTACATAACCAACGACTAGTACGTGTATTAAGTCTTATATCATAGCAAATATAGATGAACTTAGAACGTGCGAATAACATAAGTAAAAAGTATAAGTATTTGTAATTTATGCACACTTATACTCGAATACGTTATAATGATAATAATAAAAATAATAATAAAATTCTTACTTTTTTAGTATCGGATTCTCAAAGTCCTTTTCAAATAAGGTGTAATCTTATTTACTTAGTTTCTAGGACACCGAGCTTACTAACATTTAAGTTGGAAGTTATACTTTTGTTGGGGGTCGCAAGACCCATACCCGGCTTTTTTTTAGGCATTCCTCGTATTAAGACAATTAACTGCAGGTGAATTTGATGTCATAAGCTTTGTTATCACTGAGATTTTAATACTGTATTAAAGCATATGATTACGATACTTCTAAAAATGCATGTGCTTTTCTCGGAGCTTAAAAAAAGTCTTTTTCTTATGATTTATAACAATCGAATTGTATGATAAATAAGCCACTAAACATAATCATAAGCACAAGGTGTAAAAAATAATATTGCATACTTTTCCGTTACAAAACTAACGGTCTTGATACTTTATGTCATGTGTAGAAGAATAAAGAAATGCATAACTTAATTTGGGGTTAGAATGGTGCCAGTTTAGGTATGTTCTTATTTGGAAGACAAGATTATTTCACGAATTCATATAGTTTTTCACACAGTAATACAATATTATGTACATCAAAAATTCAACGACAAATAAGGATGTTATAAGCGTTAATTTACTTATGTTAATAAGCAAAATAATCTAATACTATTAACAACCGTAAACCAAAACTGTCAGCACAATAGTAATGACAAACTGTAATTTGAACGGTTACTTATCCAAATAATAGTTGCATCTAACACTGATTTACTTTGGCGAATTGCCCTGTAAAAAGCTGGCTATTTCCGATCATTTGTACAGAAATAGACACAAAAAAGTCTTACTGTTGTACTCTGTGTATGAATAAAAAGTACTTTAAAATACTACAGTTTTATTATTTTTACAATTGTACAGATAGTAGTTTGATGTAATTAGTTTTAAGTTAAAATGTTCATTGTTTTTTAATTATTCCTCTATACATACTCAAAACACTTAAATAAATGGCAAAAAGAATGATGTCCTATGCATAAAAATTTACTTTGAAACACGTATAAATATTATATTTATTTAGATTAAAATGTTTTAAATTATTTCAAATGAACTTTGACTGGCATGCACACATTTATGAATAAAAGTACTTGCATAAACGCGACCACTAAACACAGGAGAGCAATGCAGATGAAGGTACGAGATGGGCTCAAAGCCAGGTGGTGAGAGTCACTCAGCTAATGTTCTAGCAAGCCGTTGTTGCCTGTTTCACTTGTTCTACTTGTGTAGTCTCGTTACTCATGCGCTCCTATAGCTTTTGACTCTTGCTGATAATACTACAGCTGTAGTGCAGAGTGTGCATACTACAGATATTTTATTGACTGCAGACATATTTATTGAGCACTTATACATCTAGAGCTAGTTACCTACTCTCGTCAACGATTTATCATCTAGCCAAGCTGAGCAGCTTGAGCTTAAAAATCGTAAGCTGACAATAAATAATCTCTTGCAGTCAGTAAGATTTTGAATTACGAAATGTAAGTGTTGCATATTCTATTGTTTATTGTCTCATTACAAAAGAATCCCTCAAAGCTCAGTGTTAATACAAGTTATTGTAAATTATAAATAATGAAACACGTTTTCTGGAATATATAACAAATATAGAGAAATAATTAAAAGGAGTTTTAGTGTATTTTAAAACTAAAAAATATTTAGATTATCAAACAATAACAAACTCACATTTTTCATCCATTTTTATCATATAAGGGGGAATAGTAAAGAATCGTCGTAGTCAACAAGTAAAAATGTATCAAATATATTTAATTGAGTATGTCATACAGTCAGAAACAGCAACGTGTAACATAATAGTACCTAGATTAATAGTAAATTTTTGATAGATTTTCTAATTTTATTGTCCTTTCATATTTTTTTTTGGGTAAAGGTTTTTATAAAACGATCAGGATCTTGTCTTGGAAAGTGATTTTCAAAAAACTGACAAGTTTGCAACATAGTCATGTGCTCTCTCTCTCTTTCTCCTGGTTCCAATGTACTTTATCAAGTAGTCACAAGATAAAAATAAACTGAGCGAAGAGGAGACGTTACAATTAAAGTAACTTTCAATTTATGAGTTTAGTATAGTTAATATCTTTGAGAGTCTGTGGCGCTGTATCATCAGTTTAACGCAGTGCGGGCGTGGGCCTGTTCATTGGTAATAAGGGATTTCCACAGCACTTCTTTATATTTGGCGATTAATGCATGGTCGAAGATGAGAAGGCAGGTTTGATTTCGCAGGTAAGACGCCTGGATCAGAAGTGATTGGTGGAACGTCTCAGTTTTGAAACGTGGGCAAAGTAGTAGTTTAGGCAGGGTTCTAGTTCAATGTCTAAGTTAGTTGCTGTTCACCTTAAGATCAAATTTACTGGCAAGTATTGTGGACGGTTGCGTGATGAGATGGAATATGCCAGAGATCCAAGGAAGTAGTCACATTGCCTAGCCTCAGACAGACAACCCGAAGTTATTCGGTACAGCGTCACTCGTAAGTACAGCAGTATATTTCCTTAAACAAAGCAGACGCAAGCATTTAGCGCCTTGTAAGGCCTTGCATTAGATGTAGCGTCAATGGATCTGTTGGCAATTGACATATAGTCGAGGGGGGGAAAAATGAGATTTTGACGAGTTTTTTCTTGAGCTTTAAACATACGGCATGTTTGAAAAATTTTAGTAAGAACAGCGCTTAGTAAATCTGTATAGATACGTGTCTCGAATGACGATCCTAGTTTAATGACGGGGTAAGTCACAGGCCCAACGTTTTGACTGCATTGACAAAGCCGATGATAATGCTGGTTAGGGTGAAATTAGGCAATGAGGACAGGTCAACCTCAGATAGATAGATGGAGGATCCAACCAGCGTCGCTAAAGTTTTAGAAAGATTTAAAGTAAGGTACTTTGAGCCCGACTAACCCTCTAAACTGTTGACATCAGTTTGAACATCACTGAAAGCATCGCGTGAATTTGCTGGGTAGAAGTGCTGGTAGATTTGTAGATCATCAGCGTGAAATGCATGTTTGCAACAGCTTATGACACTTAGAAGATCATTAATGAAGTCTTAAAATAGTAGAGGCCCCAATATGCTGCCTTAAGGCACTCCCGAGGTAGGCTTCATCCAGTTAGACACTACTCGTCCTCCGCAAGAAATGGCCTGCTTACGATCACGTAAATAACCATGAAACCATCTGATGGACTGATCATCACAATTTGATTTTCGCAATTTATGGAGTAAGAGTGAGTCAGAAACAGTGTCAAATGATTTGCTAAAATCGAAGAGCACGAGAATAGTCAGCTTTTTTTTGGTCAACAGCAAAGAGGATGTCGTCCGAAACGCGGAGCATAGCCATCTAGGTACTTTGCCCTTTTTGAAAGCCAGAATAATGCCGATCTAGAAGGTTGCAGGACTCTAGGTAACTGCTCAACTTATCATGCACCAGGTGCTGAACTATTTTAAAAGGCTTAGAAGGCTTTAAAAGAAAATAACATTTTGTTTTTTGTTTTGCACTTTCAAAAGTCAATTTTATACGACGTTTTAATATTTTCTAACATCAGCCAAAATTCAAATTTGGCACCAAAAATTTTTTAAAAATTTCAGTTGATGCAATATTAATTTTCAGCCTTCTTTAGAAATTGTTTGGATCAGTTTCGAAATCACCGAGATTACTTTTAAAAAACCCAAAATTTATATTTTAGGGCACATAGAAACCCCAGTATTTAATTGTAGTCTCAATAAATCTTCAATAATTTTATATTCCAGTAGACTACATACATAAATTTCCTTAGATTTCTAAATGGTAAGGCAGTTTTATCCTATCTATCCAGCTATCCCCCTTATCATTATTGACTTTTAAATAATTAAGAAAAAAAATTTTTTGTAGCCTAAGCGTTTTCCGTAACTAGAAATGAATTTTAAGATTAAAGTTTGAGTAATATGTAATTATATTTTAAAATACTGTTTTCGCATGGTCAACTATAACCTGCGTTAGTAAGATACAAAAACAAAAATGGAATTTACATTTAAATCAATAGTGATAATAATTTCGGAATAGAATAGATTGTTTAGAAAGTAATTTTCATCGTTGACGAATCTTAAATTCTAGTTCTATACTAAAAATAATATAAAAATTTGTTTAATTTTACCTGTTCAAGAGGTGGGCTGAAATAACAATCTCAAGATCAAGTGGGCCGCTGAGAGGGGGTAGAAAGGGTAAAGCAGAAGATGTGTGTAATGGACCTCCATGATCACTACATAATCTTAGTAGATTAACATGTAAATATGACATATTTAGCATTATGTCACATTGAACATGTTTAATTAAAAATTAATAGTAAAAAATACATCAGGTATAAAGCGGATGGTCATTGCAGTGGCTCTCCAAAGGCTTTTACTAACACCTGAGCAACACTTTTGTTGCCAAAACGACTTTTAAAAATTGACAAATTTTCTTTACTTTGTTGAGCTAGCTTTGAAAACTGGTCGTAGCTGCAATTGCGTGTAAATCGCTGGACCTAACCGATCAATAAGGTGATCCGACTTCCTATACCATCTAAAGGAAAGCATTCGTGATCTCGTGATTGATTCACGGTGCTCACACTGTAAAAATTTAAAATCTTATAAAATTCTTTCTGATTTATTTAACGACTATTTTTTTACTAGTATTATTAGCTATAAAAATTATTTTATACAACTTTATTTTATTATATGTCTTATGTATCAAGAATTATACATTATAAATTTATGTAATACTCTGATTATTAAACAGTTCTTGTAAATTTTTAATAGCTTTATATTTTTATAAATAATTATACCCTATAACTCTCAATTTTTTGTGAAAATTAGTCAGATTTAATGACCAAATGACTTAGTTGTACTCATAGATTATCCTACAAATATTTAAACCTCTAACTTAAAAATGAAAAGGGAATTCCAAGTTGTATTAAGAATATTATTCTACATTCAATAATATACGTTATTCAAGTAAGTGTTACAAGATAAAATTATTTTAATGTGTATCTTATTGCATGCCATATCAGTTATTTTGTAACTATATTTTTCATTTAAACTACAACTCTAATGTATGGCCGATAATACTTCTATAATATTCTTGTTTTGCAAAGTAGATATTTGTCTAACAATTTTTCTTAAAATGAAAAAAACACAAACATGCGTTATTGTGAAATCTAACTGCAGAGTAGTTATTAAAAGTGTGCTACGTTACATTACTGCTTATAAGTTTAGTGGACCTTATTATTTATAAATTTAGGAACAATGGGATAAAGCTTTGATAATAACAAGGCATGTTAATCGGGAAAATAAATATCCACGTAATGAGCAAAAGTTTTGTAACAAACAAGTTTTTCCTATTGTTAGTGGTACGCATTTAGCGAAATCAAGGGAAACCAAGTTTTTCATTGTACCCTTGGTAAGGACCTAATCTAGTATCTCCACGTGATGCTGAACGGTAAGGCTGCGGGTCTCAACAGCTAATGAGCTTGCAATCGTGGCAAAACTAGGAGTTACTTTATCTTGCTCAAAGTGATGTTGTAAGAATCGATTGTTCAAAGGTGAAGTAAAGCGGTTAACTTCGAGCAAGCCGGCTTGGGAACAAGCGTCCTTGCCTCGAAAACCTCAAGGGGCCGTCACTTAAAGTGAGAGCAAGGGTCTGGAAAGCCCGAGCGACCTTTAGCCAGGGAAAATATGCACCACTTCTTCTTCATACTGTGACTTGCTCCAGCGCTCACTTACATAAAGGCACAAGTCTAGCAATGGCACTTAAGTAGGGATCTGGCGCTCGGCTTGATCACCCGGCCACGAGGCGAGGTCTCCATAACCTCCTCAATATTCTAAGCTTACTTGGATGGTGAAAGAATGAATGGCCCGCTAGGAGCTCGGGTTGCTAGTGTGAGGGATGATCTTTCCCAAATATACATATATATGTATACAAATATTTGTATATGAATATATATATATATATATATATATATATATATATATATATATATATATATATACACAAATATGAATCCATCCATGAAAGCTGCAGTGTCCAGATAAAGGAAGGAACAGATGAACCAAACAAAAATGAAAATCAAAATTGAAAAAAAGCTTGGAATGAATCGAAATAAGAGACCTGTTAAAAGCAACGAACAGCAAGGAGATCTCATCAACTCCAAGTATCTCAAACTTAAGAGCACCACGGGACGAAAGAAAAATCCCTTAATTCCTCCTAAAATTTTTTTAGAGCCACCTGTTAACACAGGCTGCTCTAATAAAGACGGGCCAGGGGATGGACGGTCAAAAATGCTCATTACAAACCACCTCAAGGAGGTTCATATATGCTTGAGCAGATGTAACGCTGGATGCTTTCTCAAAGCGTTGAAAGCCACACACCCATTGAAAGCGGCCAATTGTCTTTTGAATCTGCTAATGCTTCGGGCACCAATTAGCTTTTTAAGATTAAGGCCCTACAACTAAATGTAAACAGATCTAATATGATCACTGGAGAGCTGCTCTGGCTGATCTCTGAAAGAAGGTAAGACGTGCTTCTTCTTCAAGAACCGGCCAAGAGAAGATTGAATAATTCCTGGAAGTGCACTGGCCTCACCGCGAACAAGGTAATGAACTCCTGTTCCATGGAGCCCTGGGCTGCGATTGTTATAATGAACCCAAACTATAGCACCTTGTTCATTCCGCATTTACGTAATCAATACTGTATTGTAGTGGGGATCACTGTTCCCAGACTCTCATTTTGCGTCATCAGCTGCTATTTTAAATTCAGCGATGACAGAGAGCCCACCTTGCCCACTTGGACAAGGTACTCCAAAAGCTTAAGAGAAAGCGTGTGATAATAGGCATGGATACGAATTCTAAATAATCACTTTGGAGCCCAAGAGGCACAAACGCGAATGGTGAAACCCTTGAAAAATTAATAGCCACCCACGATTTGTCTATCCATAATAAGGCCACTGGACTACCAACTTATGAGTCAAAAGGACGGAAATCCTAGATTGACGTCACTATGGTTAGCTCATTGATAAGTCACAGGATCATTAATTGGAGAGTGCAGAGTTCGTAGATATCTGGAGAACATAAATCGATCTCATTTAACATCGGGGTTTCTCAATTTGAAAGCGAAACCTTTTTTGCTAAATCAAGATTTAACTTTGGTAAGGCGGACTGGGAAAAATTTGTGGGTTTACTATTGAGACTCTTAAATAAGAGACTTGGGAGCCTAGAGTTAAATGATGACGACAAAATCGAGAACTATGCTCAAACGTTGAATAAAGTAACAACAGAAGCATGCGTGCAGGCTATACCAAAAAAGAGTCGGCAGAGGAGTTGGAGTCCATAGTGGAATGAGGTACTATCAATAGCTAAGAAAGAGCTGAATAAAACCTACAGGATGCTTAAACGATAACATGACCCTGTCTTGGTTAGTGAATACAGAGCCCTGTTAAATACATATAAATGTATAATACTCTACGCAAAAAATAAAAGTTGAAGAATTTTTGTAAAGACTGTGGGTAACGAGAATATCTTTGGTCGAATGTATAAATGCATTAAAGTTAGGAAAATCCCTCACACAGCTTTAAGTTTGCTCAGAACCAATGAAAACTATACATTGTCAATGATAGATACAGCTTACACCCTACTTAGCAGTGACGCATGACGTATCGGACGATGACAAAGCTGACGACTCTCAAGAGCTCAGTCACATGAGAAGAGAGGTGGAGGTTCTTTCAGTAACGGAAGATGACTCTGCCCTCTTCTGAGGAGCTCAAATTAGCCTTTAAGTGACTGTAAAATGGCAACGCACCGGGTGCCAATCTAGTGAAGGTGCAAGTCGTCAAAAGAGTGACTAAGCTCCTCTCAGATTGGTTCCTGAGCCTAATGAATGCCTGCCTAGGAAGTGGATACTTTCCTTAGGAGTATAAGTAGGGAACAATAATGATCCTGTTTAAAAGCTTTGACAAGAATCTCATGAACTCTAGTTCATATCGCCTAATAAATCTTCTTCCTATGATTGGCAAGTTTTTGGGAAAGCTCATCGTCAATCTACTTAACTGCGAAATACTAAACTCTAACGGTATCTTGGCTCACCAGTACAGCCTTACACCCCAAAAGACAACAGAAGACGCCGATGTAAAACTCAAACAAGTGGTCAATAATTCCACAAGTTAGTACACGTTCAGAATTCTGTTCGATATTAAGGAGGCATCCGATAACGTTCAGCACTCAGTGGTCCTCTCAGCCTTGAAAGTGAGGAACTGCCTTAAGAACATCTACCAGCTTATGAAAATAGCAGCAAAAGCCTGCCCTGCTGCTTATTTTGTAAGAAGACAAAGTTTGTTCTATAACTTTTATCAAATAATTCTTTAAAAAATAAACTGATAAGTAGTTTATACACAAGAGTCAATACATTTCTCGAAGTGAGATGACAATTATTTTAAACTTTAATAAATAATAATACAAAACATTTATTGACGTTCTTCATAACAGTTTTTATTTAAGTCGTGAATGAGATGGAGCAACTTTACATGAAAGACGATGAAGGAGAGGCAAAATGAAAATAACAATTTTTCGTGCAATTCTCCAGTTCAAGAAAAATACTTATCAACAACTACGACAACGTTGTATAGTTAAGGCGAATTAATTTAATTGTGCTTACACGCTTGTTGTCAAGTAACTCTTACACCTTTTAATGTAAACAAAAAGAAATGCTATAAATCATTAACTTATTTCATATTACGGACATTACTAAACTATTAAGGACCGTGTCTCTCTCACCATTGAGGCGAGACTATGCCCTTTTTTCTAGTCTGGACCAAAACTGTACTATAAAGTAATTTGAAAACCATTCAAGTATTATTTACTGACATTTTATACATCGATTTTCCGTAAGACCAAAAACCCTTTCAGATTTTCTCATTCATGATTTTGGTGGCTGACAGCCACTAGTAAGCTGAAAGATGCTCATAAGTACGAATCTCCTAAGAATGATTCAACATTTTAAGGTTTCGTACTACTAGTGTCAAAGTATTCGTGTTGAAAGTCTCATTTTCACATTAATATTCACATGCACGTGGATCTACGAACACCTTTAAAAAAAAACAACACGTAATCATTATTCTGAGCAGATCTCGCGGCTTCAGTGTTTGGAGTTTTCATAATTGTTTTGCAAAAAAAATAGCTTTTTTTAAAGATTCTGTGAGGTGTACATTGAAATAACTGTAGATAACTACTACAACATTTATATTTATTTGACATCTAATTACAAACACAAATATAGGTAAATTTTACATTACCTTGGCTCGAAAAAAGTACATCTTTATTCAGACTCGACAAAAAGGGCAGAGTCTTTATCTGTCACCAAAAGAAAAGGCATTGTTTTTGTCCAGACTTGAAAAAAAGTATAGTTTTTGTTTGGGCTTTAAAGCAGGACATTGTCTGTGTCCAGAGCACCAATATGTACATAATAATGATTGATATGACACAACTTTCGTTTACATAACTGAGAACAAATCTTACATTAATTTCTTCGTTAAACATTTAAATGTATACAATAATACAATAATATGGCTCATAATAACTAAACTGATAAAAGGTAATCTTTTAACCCACATGCATGTTTGTTACAATAATTAACGGTCTTCTAATTAACAACCATATTCAAGAAAACCGCAATCGTGAACGTCCTCTATACAATTTTCAAAAATTAGAAGCATGACTAAACCACCACCTGCTTTAAACTTTCTGATACAAATTCGTCAGGCTTCTGACCATAAGACCTTACTTTAACTTTAAAATCAAGTGGTAATTCTACTGACTAAGTGATAGAATGTTCTAATTTAGTGAGTGCTGCTCTACTCTTCACATCTCTAAATAGACCGTCCAAACCAGAAAAAATTAGAATAATTTTTTAATATATCTGTTAAAATTTTTCTTGAGTTGAAGCAGCTCATGGATGAAGAATTAAGGTTTGTCTAAGCCTACAGTGTGAGTGAATGTATGGCTTCTCAGTAGTTTAAGTGTTAGAGTAACTGTCTAGTATACACAAGATTTGATCCACATCCAGAGAGAGTACTTTTCTGATTACTATTTCTTCTTTACAAATTTTTTTGTACTTAAAATTCTACAAGATGCCTGTGTGATTCCTGATTCATCATTACGATTTTATTATGATTTTTATTATTTTTAAAAATAGTATACGAAAATATTTTTAATCTTTAACTTAGGTCCCACGTGGCCCTTTTTTATTACACAAGTTTTACCACTAACAATTATAACAACTCAAACGACACATTCGCATTCGTCACATGCATGAACACACTTATTCTAAGCAGCATATATAGTACCCACTGAATATACAACTCTATTAATCCTAAACTTGTTCAATTACATACGCCATCATTTATAATAATACTTCCGATAGTCGTGACAACAGCTTAAACTTTTAGTTTTAATCAATAAATGGGTAATCTATAAAAACTTCATCAATTAAAATATTTAATTTAGTGTAACATTTGCATATTTTTGCAGGGTAGTTCATTTATGTTAATTTCTTATAATTATTAACTAAATCAATTTTTTTTTACTTTAATCCGTTTAGAATATTTTTATCAATGTGATGTACATCTTTATTACGACTTGATAACATAATTTAGATTAATAACCCATAATTTTTTTTAATAAGAACTATATTGATATTTCTACAAACATCAACTGATTTCCGTACATTGAGTATTGTAAGCCAATCAAACTTTCCTTCCCCTATAATGATTAAAGTTTCAAATCACTATCTTTCGACCACACGTTTTTGTGAAAGTTCTAAATTTCGAAGTATTGCTAATTGTACAAGTATGTTATTTATTTACTAACTATTTTAAGTTTTTTTTCTGCTTAAGTACAAGCTGAATTTCTTAGAGGTCCCCTTCTAAAATTAATAATTTTTTAGCCAAAGGTGTCAATTTTTTTTTAAATGAATCTTATAAGGACTTATCTTAAATTTTTAATACATATTTAGGAATCATTGGAGTTTACTCCAAAAGTAACAATGTCAGACTTTCTTAATTATTTTTAATCTAGTCTTAGTTTTAAGAAAGTAGTTGTAATAATAATTAAATGTAAAAGTTGTGTAAAAGCTATATAATTAATGCCTCAATGCCTTGTTGATGCTAGGGCATGGTAGCCTTTGTGCGCAGCGGAAGCTGTAAAATTGTAAGGGCTGTGACGAGGTCACCAGCTCTCGTTGATCTCGTTACCGAGCGTAGATGGAGTTACTCGTGCAGCAATTATATTGAGCCGTAAATCATAAATTTTCACAGGGCTAGTTTCCAGAGCCCGTCGACCTTGGTTAAATAAACAACAATGCAACTTTTGAATTTGTATTAAACAATAAAGATTTATTTAAAGAGTCAATCAAAACTAAATATTTACAAGAGTAGTTCAAGGTTATCACTCGCGAAGAAATGCGCGGAGAGATGACAATGTATAACTCGCGATGATTAAATTGAATTTGATTCGTGAAAAAAATTATAACGACGGCTTACCAAATGAGGCGTCGTGCAAAAGAGTGAGAAGTGTTGACGAAAGGTGTTAAGAAATAATAGCCCCCTTTGCAGTTAAACCGTAACAATGTAGTTTGACGGAAGAAGCCCAAGACGGCGTCTCGTTGTTGGTCGAGACGAAAAAAAGCAAACCGTTGACTCCGAGGAGAAAGCCGTTGTGCTCAGCGCAGGTACAGTGTCCGCTCGCTTTAACTCTCCGCTCGGAAGTGAAAAGCGCTCGGCGTCTCGAATGTGCCGATGCATCAGAAATTAAAAGGAGAAAAGGGAGGGCCACACTCACCATTGACTTTGTAGATATTAAAAATGACTTTATAGTAGTGGGCTCCCTCTGCTTCCTCTAATCCGTTTATTAGTGTGTTCGTTATCTCGCTCTTTCACACGACAAGTTCGCCTCCGATACGCGTCACTTGCAAGTGACCATAACCACCGCCCTTGACGCAATAGAGCGTCAAAGTAAAGCGAAAAAATTAACTGATAATAAAGGGCGAAATTAAAAAAAAGAGAAATCCTATTTTTGAAATAAAGTTGGCCCTAAGCTGATTGTTGCATTTGAATCAGAGATACATGTAAAGCTTAAAACGAAGAAGAAAAAGAAGAATCAATAAGCAAAATAAACAATTCAATCGGAACTCATGAACCTGATGTGATTTTATCAAAAAGAAAAAAAAATACAAAAGGCTAACTCGTGGGGCTTACCTGGTATAAACTTTATCAAGAAAATCGACAATTGATTAGCATTTAAAGTCTTAAAGGCACTGACATAATTAAATTGACACGCAATTTTCACAGTCTTAGTTTTGATTAATTAAACATGTATGATGAGCGTAGCAAGTCTGAAGTTCGTCGTCAGTTGGCAGTTTAACTAGCTTATTAATGGGACGTTTGAACGTTGATTTTGCAGTCTTGGCTGTACCTACTCTCACTAATCCATCGTTTCCAGGGTAAGTTTCAATAATAACTCCCAAAGGCCATCATTCTGGAGGCGCCAGCTCGTCCTTCAGCAGAACTACGTCAACACACTGAAGGTTTGGTTGTTGTTTAAGCCACTTGTTGGAATGTTGGAGCTGGTGCAGGACTTCCTTTGTCCAGTGAGACCAGAAGGAATATTGCATAAGGTTGAATTGCTTCCAGCGGCTTACGTAGGAGACTTGCTCATCATTTTCATTGTAGGGTTCTGGAAAAAGTAAAATTGGTGACCCAACAAGAAAATGGGCTGGAGTGAGTGGTGTCAGTCGATTCGGGTCCTCTCGCATCGTGCAAAGAGGTCGTGAATTGAGGCAGGCCTTACTTTTTGCAATTAATGTAGAGAGTTCCTCAAATGTTGAAGTAGTTTCTCCCAGGACTCTCTTGAAATGATGTTTAAAACTTTTGACGCCTGATTCCCAAAGCCCGCCATGATGTGGAGCTCGAGGTGGTATGAACTGCCAGCTTACTCCCTTCTGCACGAGATGATCGTTTACCTCATGGGTACAGTTGGATGACTGGTAAAAGAGTTGGTTGAGCTTCTGAGCAGCTCTGACGAACGTAGTTGCGTTGTCTGACAGTAGCTGTGAACATGTGCCTCGTCTTGCGCAAAAACGTGCGAAGGCTGCTAAAAAGGAATTCGAAGTCAGGTCAGAGACTACTTTTAAGTGAATTGCACGAGTAGCAGTGCAAATAAATAAGGCCACGTAGCCCTTTGAAGCCTTGATTCCTTGTCCCTTTGATAGTCTGACTGGTATCAGACCAGCATAATCCAGTCCTGTTACGTGGAAGGGTCGCGAAGGTCTCAGTTGAGCAGCTGGTAATTGACCCATTTTTTGCTGAGCAACACGGTTGGAGTATCTCGTACAGGTGATACAGCGTTAATAAACTCCTGAGATGACACACTGTCCTCCTGTGATCCAATACGCATGCAGAACTGAGCTCATGAGTTGAGGTCCTATGTGCAACGTGAGGGTATGAGTCTCTTTGACGAGGCGTTTAGTCAGAACACAATTTCCAGCGAGGATGACTTGGTGTTTTTCTTAATTTAAAAGGTCTACTTGATGAAGTCATCCTCCAACTCGAAGAAGTTCTTGATTACAAATAAATGGGGTGAGACGCCGCAGGGGGCTCCTCTTTCCTCAATCATCTCGACGGCTCAACAGAATAATCTCCTCCATAAAGTGAGATCGCTGCACTGCTCTCAAGCAAAATAGTTTGGCCTTTCAAATCTCCTCTACTGACGAGGTGCCAAGTTTTCATCATTCTTTTGGTAGCTTGGCGTTAAATTGCCAACGAGCTACGTAGCCCAATACTCGAAAAATTAAGAGAAACGAGGACTTTCTTTGGAATAGAGGGAAGCAGGCGTTCGATGATGCGTTTAAGCCTTCTTCAATCAGTGCGTCCTCTGTTAAGTACGCTTAAACTGCGTCTATTTCCTGTTTGATTGCTGGCCAATTCGACAATAAATCAACTATCCAAGACGTCCGTGCCACCGCAATGTATATGTGGCCAGTTGAGTTGGATCAAGTCCTCTTGTAGCACAGTCAGCTGGGTTGTGAGCTGACTGAATTTGTCTCCATTTTACATCTGGGAACATCGTGAGAATTTTGCTCGTTCTGTTGGCAACGAACGTAGGCCATTGTGATGGGTGTTTGCCTAGCCATTCAATGACTATCTGAGAGTCGGTCCAGAAGAATACTGCTGCAGGCTGATGTGTCAGCGATTTTAACATACGTTTAAACAATTTTCCAAGCATCAAGGATCCACAAAGTTCCAAGCGAGGAACTGTCAGTTTTTTATGGGCGCTACTTTAGTCTTGGCCATAAGTAGTGTGGATCTTCCTCCTGGAGCGACAGCAAAGATGGCGGCAGCATAGGCGCGTTCAGAGGCATCTGAGAAGCCGTGTAGGTGCCACACCTGGTGATAAAAGACGTTGAACCAGCGTGGTATAGACAACGCTGTCAAGTTGTGCAGTTGTTCTCGGAAGGCCATCCATCTTCGTGAGAGCGCATCGTCAAGCACCGAATCCCATTCAAGTTGGTGCATTCAAAGCTCTTGCAGCATGGCTTTGGCTTGGATGATGACTGGAGCTATCCAACCTAGAGGGTCAAATAAGCGAGCTATTTTAGATAAAATTGCTCTTTTCGTAATCACTGAGGGTGAGGGTCTATCTTCAATAGAAAATTAAAAGGAATGTGTTTCATGATTTCATTTGACTCCCAGCGTGGAGACGACGTCATTAGGCTTGACTCCGATGAGGGATTTTGAGTGATATTGATTTCAAGCGATGATGACAGGTTCGTTGGATGCCCATTTATCCAACTTTATACCAGCAGTGAGGAGAAGAGAGATAAGCTGGTCTCTCTTTTGTACGGAACCGTCCACAGTGTCATCTCCAGCGAAGCAGTCATCAACATAAAAACATCGTTGCAGGATTGAGGCTGCATTGGGATTCGCGCTCTGTCCGTCCAGCGACAGCTGCTTCATGACACGCAGAGCCAAATAAGCAGCCGAGGCCGTGCCATAGGTCACTGTAGTAGCTCGATACTCTTGAATGGGTTGTGATGAGTCAGTGCGCCACAGGATACGCTGCCAATCTCGATTATCGGGATGCAATAGGATTTGACGAAACATTTGGGTTACATCGCAGGTGAAGACATATCTGAAAAATCTCCAATTAGTGATCACAATCGAAATATCAGACTGTAACTTCGGTTCTGTCAGAAACAAGTCATTTAAAAAACTTTATGAATCGTCTTTCTGCGAGGCATTGAAGACTACTCTGATCTTCTTCCTCCCTGGACGATAAACGGAGTGGTGTGGTAAGTAGTAGCTGTCGTGCGACTACTCGGCTCTTGGTACGATTTCCATATGCTTGAGCCTTGAATACTCTAGCATGAACTCGTTATAAGATTGGGCAAGGCCTTCGTCTTGTTACAGGTGGCACTCAGAATGTAGCATACAAGATCATGCAATAATTTTTGTGTTCGAGAACGTTGGTTTTGAAGTTAAAGGCAACCTAACAAGAAATCGACCCGTGGAGTCTCAAACATGAGTATTGAGGAAGAAGTCTTCACGACGTTTTTCATCTGAAATTAACATCTCTTGATTAGGGATGTTCTCGATCTCCCAGAAGCGCTGAAGAGTCTCCGATAACGAAGATCGAGTGTATGTGTGAAACACCTGAATCTGTGGATTAAATTTCCGTGGCTGAGCTAAAACTTTGCCAGTTAGTAGCCAACTAAAAACTGACTGTTGAGCTATTAGAGCTCCAACAAACCCTTTCTTGATACCTACTTTTAGAATGAGAGGGTAAATGTCCGCTCCCAGAACACAGTCGGGTTTATGAAACTGAGGGCCAGCAAGTTCAAGGTCCTTAAGATGAGACCAGCTGCCCAGTGGAACCTGCTTCTTGGGTAGTAGACGAGTGAGGTCGGCCAGTACTAATGCCGATAAGTTGGCACCAAATTGTTTTTCTCTAGCTGATGTTAATACTAATTTAATGGAACCTTGTGATTTAGAAGTTTCAGTTCCCCCCATGCCGATGACTGAACGAAGCGACCTTTTAATCTTAAGCGCAAGTTGCTGAACAGTACGGGTAGAAACAAAAGAGCTTTCCGATGCAGGATTAATTAAAGCACGCACTGTAATAGTATTACCGTGTGCGTCTAACAAACGAATCTGCGCCGTGGCCAAGAAAACAACAGGATCAACTTGATTGATGATAGGCGGGGATGTGTTGGCAGTAGCGACAAAGAACGGATCGTCTGACTAAGTGTTTAGATGCTCTGGGTTCGGCTAATACTATCAATAAGGCAAATTTTGCTATTTTCGGTGCACTATTCTGATTTTTTCCTTATTCTGTACAAATTAAAACCATTTTAGCGAGTGGGCAGTCATGAAACTTCCAACAGAAGTGAAAACTTAAAACTACGAATAATATTTTTACTTCAGTTCTGAAATGAATTTGTAGTTATCCAAATAATCGACTGTTATTGAAATAAGTAATATAAAGTTATGGCATTTATATAATTATATGGGTCATGACAACAGATGTGATTACATGCATATCTTTTCATTATACGTATTTTTAATAATGAATTGAAATGTTTATTAAACGGTTATATAGATATTTTAGCTAGAAATTCTGGAAACCATGCAATTTGTCATAAAAATATTCATTTTTAATTTTACTACAACAGATACTGAGAAGTGAGAAAAAATTTATTAAAGTTCTAAGACAATTTCTGTCCAATGTTGGCTTGTTCCCATTTTTTAATAAATTTATTTGGAGTTCTCGACATGCAATTTCTAAAAAATCAAATTGATTTTCCAGAAGAAACCCTAAATACTTACTTAACAGAAAATGTTATTTTAACTTTTTTTAATAATAATTAAGTTTTCTGAGAGGGCTACTTAATAATTTGTGGAATAATTGTTAGTCACTACTAATAAACTTAATTGAAGATGAGAGTGAGGGAATTAAACTCATTATTAAATATAAGATAACACCTTTATAAGTAAAAATAATTTTAGTATAATGTAAGATATTAAAAAGCATAATTAAATTAATAACAAAGACTGACGACGTGATAACAGTTAGTTGCAATTATATTTGTGGGTGTTCGTAAGTGTACGGTACTACAGCTTATAGTCACTTACTAGTCGCGCATACACACCAAAAATCGCCAGGTATGTATGCAACTACTGGTCATTAATATCATGACGTAAGAATATTAGGTGTAACGTTGCGCATTTATTTTGATTGACCAATCAGAAACGCTTCTACCACGCCACCATGTCTGTCTATGAGTTTCAAAAGCTTTTAAAATATAAAACATATTAACATCAAAAAATTCGTAAAACACTGTATTTTTTTTTTTAATTTTAATATTTTCATTCCAGTTGTTTCAGTGCACAAACGTACCATTCTTGAATATTTACGCAGAAAAAACTGACTCAATTGGTAATCATTTATCAATTGACATACATGCATATTATTAATACTATATATTACATGTACATATTAATACGTATGTATAATATATATACTAGTGGGGCTCCACCTCCCTGCGCGCTCCGCGCGCCAACCCCCCCTTTTATTGAGTTATAAGTATTATTTTTTTTAAAATTAGGTTTGAATTATAATTTTTTAAAGCCTTAAAAAATAATAAAATTAATTGTTAGTATAAAAATGATATGTTAAAGTATATTTTACAGAATTCAGAAGACTATGGCATTTTTCTAAAATACTCGGGAATACATTTTTTATGCTGGGGAATGATTACTGGTCTGCTTTTAAGGAAATATAAAGAACAAGCTGCTAATTTCAAATAAAAGTGGTAAAGATAATATAGACAGAGAGATGTGCCCTTGACTTTTTGTTGGTAAGCTTCATTTTTTTTTCTAGTAGCTCTCTTTTTTAAATGAGCTGTCCATCCTGTATGAGTAAATAGATATTTCTAAGCTCTCATAACTATATATGCCCCCTGCATGCTCTGCGCACCAACCCCCGTAATTGCAAATTAGATTAACGAAGTATAGAAAAAAAGCCGAATTACATTAATTATTACTCAAAATTTATATACGTTAAAAATGTATATTGATCATAGTTAATTACATGAATTTTTAACAAACACTTTTTATTTCTACTGACTGATAACAGCTATTTCTATGGAATTAGTAGAACACGATTTTCAAAACGATATAATTTTTGAAGAAGCATGTGACGTTACGCTGCCTTTTCAACTACGAAAATTTTTTGCATGGTTAATTATGTCTGCAAAATTTTTTGGTAATACTATTTAAAACAAACACAAAAAAATTTTTATTAAAAATTGTAGAGATGATCAAAATAAAGCTCTTTTACAATCGAACGAAATATTTAATTCTGAAAATATGTCTTTTGAATATTTCAGTTTACCAGAACCAACAGAAACAACGAAAAAAAAATCGATACTGACGATGATAAAAGAATAATTATTATGAAATGGTTTTACAACGTTGTCATGGTCAACATGTAATTTTTTAAAAAATAATAAAATTTGGGAGACATATTTTATTTTTTTGGTGGTCCTAGTGGATCTGGAAAAACTTTTTTATACAAAACATTAATTTATTATTTCATATCAATTAAAAAAAAAATTCTTACAATGGCTTGGACAGGTATTAGTTCTATTCTGCTTCCAAAGGGAATGACCACTTACAGAACTTTCAGACTTCCTTTAGACTAAAGCACTATAGAAAGTGCATTCTTCCAGTTTAAGCCAGATAAACAAAAAGTACGTATTGTAGACGTAATTATTTGGGATGAAGCTTCTATGACACCGAAAAAAGCGTTACAAATCGTTGATAGAAATTTAAAAGATTTATCTAGTAGTGATAAATCTTTTGGAAATAAAGTAATAAATTTCGGTGGAGATTTCGTTAAATTCTCCCAGTAGTAAAAAACGGAAGCAAAATTGCTATTGTTCAAGAAACCATGAAATTTTCTAATTTTTGGCCTTTGTTTAATATTTTTTATTTAAAAATAATGTACGACTGATTGATAAAAAATTTTTTTCATTGCTACTGGATATAGGAGAAGGTGAAATTAAAACTTTTAGAATTACTTAGACATAGAAAACAAATGACATATGTTCTAAAATTTTCAATAATAATGATGATCTTTTCATAAGTAAAGCTATATAAACATCTTACAATGAATACATATTTCTTGAACAAAAAATTTTGAATAAGATAGTAGAAAAATTTGTATCGTATTAAAGTATTGATAAATTAGGTCACAAACGAAGAAATAAATCAGACGATAGTATTTATTTTCATTTCCCTTCAAAATATTCAAAGAGTGTTTAAGAAGATCTTCCTCCACACGAATTGAACTTAAAAACTAACGCTAATGTTATGTTAGTATGAAACTCAATTGTATCTGAAGGACTTTGCAATGGTACAAGATTACGAATTACAAAATTATTTAAATATAATATTAAAGCTAAAATAATCACAGGTAAGGAAAAGAAAATAAAGTCTTTTTTTCAGGAATAACACTAAATACAATCAATTCTTTTTCACTACAACTTATGTTGTACAAAAAACAATTTTCATTTACCTTAGCTTTTTCTATGACTATCAATAAATCTCTAGGTCAAAGTTTTGGTGCCTTAGGACTATACCTTAGGAAGCCTTCATTTTTTCATACAAAATTATTTGTTGCATTGTCTAGGTGTAGAAATCTCAACAAAGTTCTTATCTAAATTGAATCAGAAAACAAATTTAAAATTTTAAATATTGTTTAGAATGAAACTTTAGAGTAACAGAAATACTATTCTATAATTTATTACTATTTTCATAGTCTCTTGCAAATTTTTTCTTTCTTTAAAAAAGCAAATTTCAGTACCTTCTAGTACCCAGATTTATGTTATTATAAACAATTTGTTTCTTGTGATATGTTTTCAGATACACCATCATGGATGCTAAACTTTATCAGTGTGACAAATGTAATTAAAAATTTTTATATTCAGAGTGTCTATCATCACACGAAAAAGTCACAAAAAAAATTTTTTTGTATGTGATCTGTGTAGCATTATAGTATTAGACAAGGAAAACTATTTACGTTACACAAAGAAATGCCAAAACATTGAAAAAAATTTTAAGTGTATTAAATGCAAAAAAAATTTCAAAAGAAATTATCATTTACAGAGACATTTGAAAAGTCATGAAAAAAATTCTTAAAAAAATATTTGTCAAAATTGTGGAAAAGGTTATGTAAGAGCAAAGCACCTAAAAAGACATTTTAGAGTATGTAATTAAAATAAATATCGTAAGTAAGATAATTGTAACAAAATTTTTTGTTATGGTCAAATAAAATTAAATGTGAAAATTAGACCACTTGTAACACTTAAAAAATAAGGCTTTACGAATATATTTACATCATATATGGGGAAGCTGGGGGGGAGTTGGGAAGGGAGCTGGGGGTAAGCGGGGAGTGGGGGGAGTGGGGGAAGGCCAGCGAAAAAAGTAGGATTACTCGAAAAATGCTAGAAAATGAAAGAATAACTACCTTATTTGGGGGACGGATCGGGGGGAGGTGGGGGTAAGTGGGGGGAGAAAAACCTCGCTTTCACTCTTACGACTGTATAATATAGGAATATATATATATATATACTAGTGGGGCTTACGCCATCCTGCGTGCACTGCGCTCCAACACCCCAACTTTTGAATGTTTTATAAGAAAAACATAAATTACATGGGGCTACATCGTTCAAAGACGTTAAAAAACATAATGGAATAACATATTAAAATTTCAGGGATACTGCAATTACAATGGTTTTAATAGAACATGACTCTAAAATCGACAATATTTTTAAAGAAGCCATAACAATTTTGTTTCCATACCAGTTAAGACAATTTTTTATTTTGGTTTTTTGTTTCAGAAAACATTCCAGGAGATAAAATATGCAATGAATATAAAAAATACCTTACGGAAGACTTTAATAATAATAATAATCATTGTGCTCTTCTACATATTAATCAAATTTTGGTATCGAAAGGTGAATCATGTTAGTCTTTTAGTTCACCGACACCAACCATTAGCAACTATATAAATAATTGCAATATTGAGGAAATATCTTTCAGTAAAAAAATGTTTGATATAATGCACACAAATTTGAATGAAGATCAAAAAAAAATTTTTAAAACTATTTGTGAACAAGATGAAAAAGTATATTTCATAGATGGTCCTGGTGGATCCGAAAAAATCTACTCATTTAAGACACTCCTTTATTACTTTATTTCTAGAGGTAAAAATATTTTGTCAATGGCTTGGACAGGAATTGCATCTGTATTCTTACAAAAAGGTATGACCAGTCATAAAACTTTTCGTTTACCTCTAGACTTAGATAATATTAAAAGGGTATTTTTAGAATTTGAAAGTGAAAAAAAAAAATTAAGGGAAGTTGATTTAATAATATGAGACAAGGCTTCCATGATTCTGAAAAAAGCTCTAGAAATCGTTGATAGAACGTTGTAATACAAAACTTTGCTTTGGTGATAAATTAATAGTATTAGGAGGAGATTTTCAACAAATTCTTCCAGTTATAAAAAACGGTAATAAAACTATAATAATAGAAGAAACTATAAAATCATCATTTTTGTATAACTCCTTTTAAAATTTAAGATTACAAAATAATATCTGTTTTAGTAATGGCGAATTTTTAAAATTATTGTTAAGAATTGGAAAAGGGGACATAGAAACATTTAACATTTCTAAATCCTGGATTACAGATGATGTCTGTACCAAAATATTTAGTAATCACAGCAACTGTCTTGACAATAACGTGATACTAACTTCACATAATAAATACACTTTTTTTTTTACAATAAGATTTTAAGTCAATTACATGGGGGAACTTAAACTTATCACAGCATCGATACTGCAACATATGAAGGTGTTGATAAATCAGATGATAATATTTATATAAATTTTCGCATAGAAATGTTAAACAACTTTTGTGAAGGCTTGCCACCTCATGAACTTAAATTAAAAATAGGTTCAATAGTAATGTTTATTTGAAATTTGAGTATATCAGACGGATTATGTAACGGTACACGATTGCGAATTACTAAATTACTGAAGTATAACGTAGAAGGCAAAATAGTTACGGGGGAAAAAATTGGTAATAACGTTTTCATTCCAAGAATTACATTAAATACTGGAAATACTTCATCAATACCCTAACATTTATATAGAAAACAATTCTCATTAGTTGTAACATTTAGTATGACTATAAATAAGTCTCGAGGTCTAAGTTTTGATATTGTGGGATTATACTTAAAAAACCTTCATTTTCTCATGGTCTATTATACGTGGCCTTATTAAGATGCAAAAATGAAAATGAAATTTTTGTTCAAGTCGATAGAGAAAACAGTTTGGAGATTAAAAATATGTTCTGGAAAGAAATTTTTTAATAGAATAATGTATCTCATATTTACAACATGATTTAATTATTATTTTTTTATATATAGGTAAAATTTATTAATTAATGATACAAATCATGAATGTATATCGTGTTCATCTATTGCACCAATTTCAGCATTAATTTAAAACAGAATAGAAATGGACGTAAGTCTTTGTGGTTTTATCAGGCTTTATAAGATGACTCATAAAGTGATCCGAAACTGTCATTGTTTATATTAATGATACTCTAAATAAAACTTAAATTTAAACGTACTTAGTTGCTTAAATAATGATGTTTTGCGCAACAACCCCCTCTGAATCAATTATATTATACTTTAAATTCCTTCTTGACGATGAAATAAATCATGGCAATAAGACAGTTTTGTCTAAAGATAGGTTAAGACGGGATGATCACGGTCTGGTTCCCTAAAAGTAGTGTGGGGAGATGGTGGGGGCCATGAAAAAATTTGTGGGGGTCGGTGGGAGAGCCTTGGGGGGTAGGTGGGGGGATGAGGGATGTTTTGAGAACAAAACCATACAATATTTCCATGTGATTTGGTAGGAATGTGGTAATAGACTTTAACACATTGACAGGGCTGGCAAAATGCAACGTTACAAAATGCTCACAAAAAAAGTCAGCCCACCCAAAACTTTATGCCTACAAAGAAACCAAGGAATTTAAAAAACTGAGATACAATTAATTGTATTTAAGTTCAGCTTATTACAGTATTGTGCACTAATCTGTAACTATTTGATTAAATATTAAAATATACATTGTTATTATCCCATGAAGCCATACGTGGTTGTACCCCCTGGCTTGAATAAAGAAATACTATACTTCTATATTATACATATGATTTTGTGGGGGGTTGGTGGGGGGCCATGAAAAAATTTGTGGGGGGTCAGGGGGGCTGTGGGGGGTTCGTGGGGGGCTGTGGGTGGTTTTGAGAAAAACTACGATATGTCAAAATAATCAAGAAAATAACGGATTTTTACCTTATTTTGTAGGTGGTTGGTGGGGGGCGGATGGGGACAAATGGGGGATGGCAAGGGAGTGGTGGGAGGTTTGTGTGGAATGCCTCACTAAGTTAACTATATAATAAAGAAAGAAGACATATACATATATATATTTGAGGTGGATGCGGGTGATAGGTTTTCGCTCCGACCTTGGCCACTTCGTTTTATTGTATAGGCTCTTCAGCGCTGTGGTAGTCACATTTCCCTCAAATATGGCGTCATGATTTAAGGCACAGAACGGCACGAAAGCAAGTCCTCGGAACGTCACACCTTGTACTTTTACATCATGATTGATACTATTGCATATACACTATACATTTATACAGTGATACTGTAGTTACATAAACTGTAAACAGTTAACAGTGTACACACTTACACATGGCAAAAAGCTATATACCAATATACTTACATACTAATTACGTAGTAGCACATACGCGATTACTAGTTACGTACCTCATTAACGCATACACATGCGGTGTGAATCATAATTCAAATACGCACTATGCGCACTGCGTTAATATAATTATTCTCTCGCTCTCACACACGACTCTCTGTAGGGATCACTTTGCTTTTAAATAAGAGTGATCTGACGTAAAACCAAAAGTTTTTTCCTATCTTAAGTAGTCCAACATGCCTGAAGAAGTTTTCACTTAAAAAATATTTTTTGCCTTCAAATAAAATGTAAATATGTTCACATTTAAAAACGATATAGGTTAGTGATCAGTGTATTGGTTGACATTTTTATATGATTATCTAGAAAATGTCTATTATTTTTAATCCTTATTGAAATGCTATGTAAGTATCATACAGATACATTTTACCTTACAAAGCCTTTTCATTATTGAAACTTTTAATTATAGTCAAATAAGTGTGATAAACCAGTCCTATAACTTTTTAATTGTAGCTACAGCTTTCTTTACTTCAAAGTACTTTTGCATTGAAACACGCAGATACGTATTTTTTTTTTAATACCGAATTAGCTCTTTGAATTGAGTATCTTTGGAAAGAAAGTTTTCTGTTACATTTATAAAAGGGTCGCGATTTAATTTTTTGGCGTTGATCAAAAATTGATTTTTGTTAATTCGGTTTTCTAGAAAATGCTGATAAATGTTCAAACCGTATTTATTTTAACTGAATTGAAATATTTTTCATATATATGGCAAATATTTCTAACTTTCTTTCTCTTTCAACGTTTTCTTATCAATACTTTCGTCAACGTCGTTCTGTCTTTTGTTTCTAATATTTTACTACCCATACTTTTGACAAAATCTTTTTACTTTTTTCCAATCTTTAGTGATTTAAATTTTCTATTACATCCGAATACTTATGACTCTAACTTTGCCTTATATTCACCTTCAAAAGTCAGTTCCTCCATTTTGTGTAGTAGCTCCTAACGATAACAATAATGCTCTCAAAAATTACGTAAGCACTTTTATTATAATACAAACATGGTCATTAGTTAGATTATTTTAATGTGAGTGCTTATTTTGCAGTTATTGCGATATGAACAGTAGTAACTTAATTATACAGTCGTTCACATAATTCTTACATTTTTTTTGAGTTCATGAGAACTACATTACAATGTTAAACTTTAAAAATAGTTGTCTTAAGAGAAACATTAGTAATCGTAAAACTGTCTTAATAACATTCGAGGTTACAGTTAAAAATAATCTAATTTATAAATTCAACCAGTCTGCAGCCGAAGTGTTGTCATTAATATAAGAAGTTAACACCATAGCTCTTTACTGTCATTTTATTCTACTAATGAAGTCACCTTGCTATTTTTAGAATTATTTTGGATTTTTCTGAGTTAAATGTTTACATGGACGAAGACATACGTCTTCACTTTACTTAGACGCTTATAGAAGCCTATATACTTATAAGATAATGCCATTAGAAGCACGATAGCTTAATGATATTTGAACTAAGAGATCGTTTTGAACTGATAAGGACCACTTGTGTAGTCTCAAAACGTCGTCGTCAAAGTCAAAACCCAAAAGCAAAGCCCATTACTGTTGTTTTATTCAATTAACTTAGAATTTTCGTATCATAAATTTTTCCATAATATTAACGAAGTCTTTTAAAAACTGAAGATGCATAGAAATATACAAAAACATGATAACGTAAGTTTATTGTTGAGCATTTCATTGACTGTGTTATTCATAATGTTATTAGATTATAAGTATTTAAACTTAAAAATTTTACGTAAAGGTACTTATTGAACAAAATATAGCGTTATTGTATGTCCACGTTAGCTTCATAATTATGTGCTTATTGCATATACTTAATAATAAGAATGTGCTTATTGTTCGTAGAAAGAGAAACGCAAAGAGAAGCACTAGTATCCGCAAAGCCCATCATTGTAACTGCAAACCAATGTGCATCTAGATGCACTACACTTCACCACCAAATGTATCATCAGCTACAAGATTTACAAAGAAAAGCTGTGGAATTACGTCATGAAACAAGAAGTGTCAAACGTATTTCTCAAGCACATGCTCACACTATGCGTGAAACAATACGAGATACATTTATTAGCATAAGGTAATAAAAAAAATATTGAGTAAAATTGTTTAAAGCATTTAATTCACAAGTTATAAATAATTCATTATTACTGTTTAATACAAGTAAGATATCTAAGCTGCTTTACCAAATTGTCACATGTTGTTACAAGCAAGTAGTATATAGTGGCCTATTTTGAATCAAATATTTAACAAAGTTGAAATTTTAAGAAAGCTAAACCTGTAACTGTCAGTACTTAAGACTTTAGCACTTTTCCAAAGATTCTTCTTATATTAATGTACATTGGCACCACTACCACATTAATCAAAAAATTTACTATTTATAAATGTATACTAACCAACAAACATAAAGTAGGTATACTGTAAGGGTTGTGGCTCACCTTCCTCCTAGGGTGGCAGGGGGGATCTGTAGCGCGAGGGTATGGGGCTCCCCCTCCAAGTGGGTGGCTCTGAGCTGTCACGGCTCCGAGTAGAGGAGGGCAGGCGGACACTTGTGAGAAGGTCCCTGTGCGACGTATGTGTACGTGTGTTGGGTCAGCTGTGCTATTGCATGAGCTTATGCCCCTTTTTTGACCACTACACGCATGCATAAAAATGTACACCAAGTTCATATCGTTATATTATGACTGCACTTGCGCTCTTTGGAGTGGCTTATCGTGCTCAGATGTCAGCGTCTTACATAAAGCAGCTGGGTACAGCTGCTTAAAGAGGATAGGCATAAAAAATTAACATCAATAAACACGTTTTGCATCAAGTCATATACAAATATATTAATTTGCAGAAAATTTTTTTAGTTACATCTGATATTTTTTACATTATAACCTTACATATGTATAAAAAACTAATATATTTTATTATATATGCTAAATTATTGTTAATTATTAGTTATTACTAATGTTATATCATGAGCCATTTATAGTTATTATTCAAAAAACAATAAACACACACTCATTATAAATCAAGCCATTCAACCCACAATAAAATCGCCACTTGTATGTAGCGTTCTAGTGCTGTCTATAATACAGTCTCTTACATACTTTACACTTATCAGATCGTATCACTTTTTTGTTCCTATAACCAATTTTTTTTTTTCTCAAATAACTCGCATTACACTCATAAGTTTTTTCTTTAAATTCTAAAAAGTCTTACTCTTCTTTCTCTTCATGCGGTGCTGATTCACATTTAAAATTTTTTTCACTCACTGAAACATAGCTATTCTCATCGTCTAGGTTATATCTCATTATAGCTATTCTTTCACCTAAGATAGTTTCATCAATTTGTCGTTCATCCACTACAGAGAGTGGACTACCACTCTTACTGTCACTAGTATTACTACCACTGTCTCTATCACTAATGGAAGTGTTTGTGTCACTACTATAATCTACAACTACTATAGTCGTATCACTATCTCTATCACTAAAAGTTTGCCTATCGCTATCAGAATCTTTAACTTTTATGTTAGTGTCATTATCACTATCTTTATCACAAATTGAATTTTTTCTCATACTATCGCAATCTACGTCATTGTAAACACCATCTTTTTCTTTGTTTACACTAGCTATAGTATCACTATCAATGTCAATATTGGAATTACAATCACTATCACTTTTTACTCTGTCAATTTTATTTTTCTGTACTTCACCAGTAATGTTTCCAAAATCATTACCATTTATTGTAGTTTTACCTTTTTTTGAATAGGAGATATATGGGTTGATATTCGTCTGGTTTTACTTTAGCCAACTTTCCCGGTGCATATTTTATCCCAAAATCACTCACAAAATTTCTCTTTTTTTAATTGGTAGTAAGAAGGGTAACTCTTTATCATCACTCATTTTACTAATTTTTAAAATTAAAATACAACACTGTTTAAGAAATACTTTGAGTTGTTAGATAAAAAATGTGCAGTCACACTGTAGGAAAGTCAGGAGAGAACTAGTGGTTCTTCGAAAGATTCTCTTGGTCTAAAAAAAGTGATAACCATGCTTCGTCCTATATTCAACGCTTTTACCTCTACAACCATTGCTTTGATGTGGTCATAGAGTGTATTTGCCTATATAATATTATGTATGCCACTTTAATGCGTCATTCACAAGCAGATGTTAACTGTTTCTCCATAACAGAAATGTTTTTACAAGGTTATAAATATTGGTACGCTATAGTCCTGAAGGTATTAAAAGGTTAACAGGACCGGTCATATTCTTTACACTTCTTCTTGTTCTGACGCTTTTACTGTCTTATGCTTACGGTAATGCTACTGCAGCAGTACTCTTATTGTAAAAGTATATTTCTTGTTTAATCGATGGAACACTTGAAAATACGAGAGTAAAGATTGTGTGGAATAATTCTTACTAATTTTTTTTATTTTTAATTTCTACAAATCACTACAAATAAATTATATGTCAAGGATGGTTTATTTGTAAAGTGTTACTCTTTTTTAATGTACTTTTTTTTATAGCTATAGCATTCGTCACAGCACAACAGGCTGATTTAAATGTATGATTTATACATGTCACAAGAGGCATGTTAAATTGTTTCAGTAACAAACATTCTTCAAAGTTGTGAATGAACCTAGAATAGAAAAATAGTTCTTTACTTTTTATTAGTTATTTTTTATTTATTATGCATTAGATTTTATTCATCTTATACCTATTAAGGAGCACATGACGAAGTCATTTCGTTTTTTCAAGTCCTTTAACATAAATTAAGTCATCCTCTTTAATAATAGACTGAAAAGTGACGATTAAATCTTTATAGGGCCCTTCTCCAGAATTCCAAAGGAGACCATGGTAATTACATTCTAACAAACGATTTTCACGTTTATTTTCAGACCTTAGCTGATCCCAGGGGTGGGAAGGCTTTAAAAGAAATACTTTTGGTATAGAATCTTCTTCCTCTGAAGGTATGATTGCTATCTCCTTAAAAATGAATTTGTTAAATATAGTCTTGAAGCCTTCGAAATCAATCATGTATTTAGACATCTTCAAGCTAGTACAATTAACAGTCAACTGAAATCAATACTTACACACAACCTCTTTTTATACACTATACGTGTACTACAGTTTTTTTATTAGGCAACCACTAGGTAGCGCTTCTATCCGCGTAAATAGATGGTATAAGACGTGTGTCAAAGCACCGTAGGAGTCATTTGAGGACAATAACAATCGGTGTCGGCATCATGGAGCGAATTAATGATAATTTTGCTAATGCTGACTGTGTCAAAAGTTTTGTGGTTTTTTGTAAAATAGTGCGAGTAGAATATCAATGACTGTTCAATGGTGGAAGTACAACAAATATTTGAGATTTAGTTAATGATAGTGTGATAGTGCTTGAAAGCATTAAAAACTATCTGCAATCTGTAAAATTGTCACCACATATTAGGCAAAAGTTATTAAATATTCAGTGTCTCATAACATTTTTTTTCCTAAAAAAAAGGTTGCGTTAATGTTAAAAATGTAGATCACCAATGTTATAAATAGGCCGTTTTGTCAGCATTACATCCTTTAAGTAAAAATGTGAGTCAAGTCTCGAATTATACATAATATGAGAATGATGACGATTTCACTGAGATATCATTCCCAGTGCAACCGAAGCAAGTACCAAAGTTTGAAAAAAAAAGTGTTTCAGTTAATGTATATTTTTTAGAAAAAAGAAAAAACAATTTTAAAACTTTTTCACTTTATTTATCAGCTGAACAAAAGCCTAAACATGTTAATTTGTTACTTATAGAAAGTCACTATACGGAAATGAATGATAAGGGATAAACAAATAAAAAACAAAAAATAACCAAACAACGAAGATGGTGATTTTAATTATTCTGAAATAATGAAAAAGGTAGAAAAAGAAGATGATGAAGATGATGATGATAATGATGATGATGTAGAAGAAGATCTAGAAAAGAGTGAAAAGATAAATTATGATCTTAACCATGCTTATAATGATGGGCTTATAGAAGAGAATAATAAGAATAAAAATCAAGTGAAATCAGTAGTATACGCAGACTTTAAGTGTTTATGAAAACCTGTACACGATAGTGAGCGAGCAATACAACACTATGAAGCATTAAGTGTTGGATATTACATAAAGTGCCGTTTTAACGATGCTAAATCACGATACGTTTCCTATAGAAAAGAAACAGAAAGCATTGAAAATCCAGCTACCTGGTTTGTGAAAGAAAAGCGAGATCTTGCCCTAGATTTATAAAGTATGTATAACAATCCAGTGCCAATGAGATAACTAACTGAAGAAGAAGACTTCGATTTTTTCAACGCAGATAAATGTCAAATATGTGAAAAGTATATTAGAAATAATTAAAAAGCTTACGCTTATTGTCATTTTACTGAAAGGTAAATATGTTTTTTACACTTTTCTTATAAATATTATTCTCTCCTCAAAGTCATTTATAAATTTTTTTATTTTAGATACCGAGGTCCTGCACATAATGAATGTAATCTTTAATACCAAGACTCACGAACAATATCCATGGCTTTTCACAACCTAAGTAACTATGATGCGCACTTATTTATACAAGAACTTGTTACTTATTTTCCTGAAAGAGTAGGAGTAATACCTCAAATGAAAGAAAAATACATTTCTTTTACAAAATATGTTGAGGGAACAAGAATCAACTTACGCTTTATTGACTCTTATCGATTTTTGTCTTCATCGCTCGATAAGTTGGCATCCTATTAAGAGCAACATGACATTTTAGAGAATACTTTTAGTCAAGACGATACATACACCATGGATCAAATTAAATTGCTTAAAAGGAAGGGTGTGTTTCCATATGATTATCCAACACTATTTGAAAAATCCAAGTAATTGTGTTTCCATCAAAAAATGATTATTATAGCAAATTATATGACACACACATAAGTCCTGAGGATTACTTACATGCACAAACTATATAAAAAATATTCAATATAGCAAATCATGGACTGTATTCAGATTTATACCGTAAAACTGATAGGCTTCTATTAGCAGAAGTTGTTGAAAAACTTAGAAATAATTTTCTAGTGGTACCCAAATTAGATACCGCTCACTATTTTACAACACCAGGCTTTACTTGGGATGCTATGTTGTATAAAACCAAAGTAAGTTTTAGTAAATATATATATATATATGTAAAGAAAGTATACTCTCTTTAAATACAAATAAAGCGTGTCCTTTGATAGGTGATTGATAGAGGGGGTAAGGATATTGAAGGTAAGAAGTGAAACAATAGAGAAGAGAGAGGAAAAGGAGTAGTAACAGATATAAACTCAGAGAGAAAGGTAGTGCGAACAAATAAGGATCAAGAAGCAAGTGAAATATAAAATTACAGTCTTCAGTGTAAAATATAAAATACAATAGAGATAATAGACTTATATTTTCGTTCCTCTACTTTTTTCAGGTAAAATTACGCTGTAAATATTGTAAATATTGTATAATAATTATTAAATAAACTCTACTTTTTTCAGAGTAACAAATATTAGTTTATTTTTCTCGTATCTAATGTTATAAATATAAAACATTATAGAACGAAAATATTGTCTCAAGATAACAAAAATGCCAAAATTAAGATTTAATTTTGAAGTTGTTTCCTCACCGAGTGATAGCAAAACAAACATAACAAATATAACCTTCATCGAAACGGAAAAAGGAATACAGTATGCTATACCACGGCAATATCAAAATATAGACAATCACACAGAAGTCAAGAAAACAGAGGTATTTATTAAATTTGAAAGTAACGCTAAAAGGGGTACACAACAGAAGTTATGGATAGGATTAGATGATGAGTTAGCAAAAGTATATATAGATGAAATAGGAAATTTTCAATTTAAGAATGTATATTTAAACGAAATTGAAAAAGAAAAAAAAAATAATAGAAAATCCTGTAGATATAAACAACTTGATAGAACAATTATTAACAAACAAACAAAAAGATAATAGCAAGCTTAACTTAAAAAATATATCAGAAAAATTTATTTTAGAAAAATTTAATAAAAAACAGACGAATATAACTCAATGGATGAATACATTTGAAAAAGAATGTGAAAGATTTGAAATTATTGAAGATAATACAAAAATTGAAATTTTAAGATTATTTTTAGATAAAGCCTGCATGGACTGGCATTATACAGCACAAACAGAATTAAAAATAACTAATAACTGGCAAGAATGGAAAGAAAAATTTCTAAAAACTTTTGCAGATAGAAGTTGGAATTCATCTATATATGCATTGTCCTATAAATATTATGAAGGTTCATTAACAGAATATGCGATAAAAAAAGAAAGATTATTAATAAATGTGGACCCAAACATGGAAAAAAAGACAATAATAGCGTTGATAGTAATGGGTCTGCCAGAATGGATAAGAAATATATTAGATAAAGAAGAATGTGTAGATTCAACAATATTAATAAATGAAATAAGAAAACATGAAAGTTTGAACAAAAAAATTATAAGCAAGAAAAATGATAATAGATACAATTATAAACATAAAAATGAAGAAAAAAAACCGTGTCAAATATGTGAGAAAATAGGAAAATCTAACAGATTCCATCCTGAAGAAAAATGTTGGTTTAAGAATAAAGATAAAACAAGAGTAGTTGGGGCAAATGAAAGAATAAATGCAGATTTATATACAGAAGAAAAAAACGAATAGAGACACCATTGATTAAAATACCAATATTGTTAAATAATAAATTGAGGGTTATAGGAACATATGATTCCGGGGCTCAGATATCATTAATAAATAAAAGAATAGTTAAAATACAAGAAGAAGAAAAAAATGTAAACAAAATATATTTGAAGTCAGTCAATGGTGTCAGCGAAACAAAAGGCTTAATAAAAGTGAAAGTAAAAATATTCGAAATAGAAGAAGAAATAGACTTAGATATAGTGAAAAGAGCAGACTTTGAGGATATTATAATAGGTTTAGATATGATAAAAAAATTTAGACTTATACAAGATGAGAATTTAAATATTTCCCAAAAGAAAAAAATAATCAAAGAAAAAGATCAACAAATAAAACAGAATTCAACAGAAAAGGTTACGGAAGTAAAAATAAACTTTAATGAGCATGTGACAGAAGAGGAAAGCGATTTACGATTAGAACATTTAGAAAATAGTAAAAAGAAAGAGATAAAAAATATAATTAAGAAATACAATTCAGTCTTTGCAAAAAAAACAAATATGACATAGGGACAGTTAAAGATTATGAAGCAAGAATAGATTTAATAGAAGAAAAATACTGTAGCAAAAGACCATATAGATGTACAATAGAAGATAAAAAAGAGATAGAACAACAAGTAGCAAAATTACTTGAAAAAAAATTAATAGAAGAATCGTACAGCCCTTTTGCAGCACCTGTTACTCTAGCATTTAAAAAAAGAAGAAAATAAGAAATCAAGACTATGCATAGACTTTAGAGACCTAAATAAATTAATTGTACCGCAAGCACAACCTTTTCCACTAATCGAAGATTTAATAACAAAAACAAGAAACTGTAAATTTTTCACCACCCTAGATATAAATTCGGCTTTTTGGTCAATACCTCTTAGAATTGAAGATAGAAATAAAACTGGTTTTATTACACAAGATGGACACTACCAATGGACTTGCCTTCCGTTTGGCTTAAAAACAGCACCAGCAATATTCCAAAGAATACTAAGCAACATTGAAAAAAAAAAAAATTTTTTAAATTTTGCAGAAAATTACATAGATGATATACTTATATTTTCACCAACTTTTGAAAAACATATAGAACACATCAAAAAAGTTTTAAACGCAATATTAAAAGAAGGATTTCGATTAAAATTTAAAAAATGTACATTTGGTTCAAATTCTGCAAAGTATCTCGGACACATAATAGAAAATAATACCGTTCGTCCAATAAAAGATAATTTTATAGCAATAGAGAACTTTCCACAACCAAGAACCCAAAAAAATATTAGACAATCTTTAGGCAAAATAAACTTTTATCATGAATATATTCCGAAAAGTGCGATATTATTAGACCCACTCCACAAATTACTTAGGAAAAATGAAAAATTTATATGGACAGAGGAATGTGAAAAATCATTTCAACAAACAAAAAAGTTACTGTGCTCAAAACCAATTTTAGAGATATTTGACCCAAACTTAGAAATAAAACTGTACACAGATGCATCAATAGAAGGAATAGCAGCAGTGTTTAAACAAACACAATTTGATGGAAAAGATAAACCGATAGCATATTTTTCAAAAAAACTAACAGAAACACAAAAGAAAAAAAAAGCAATATATTTGGAATGTTTGGCTATAAAAGAAGCAATAAAATATTGGCAGCAGTGGCTTATTGGAAAAAAATTTATAGTATATTCAGACCATAAACCATTAGAAAATCTAAATATTAAAGTAAGAACAGACGAAGAACTAGGTGATTTAACTTACTTTTTATCGCAATATGATTTTACAATAAAATATATCCCAGGAAAAGAAAATATAGAAGCAGACTGTCTTAGCCGAAATCCGGTATTAGAACCAGAAATAAATAACGAAGAATTTTTAAGAATAATAAATTTAATAGAAATAGATGAAATCAAAATAGATCAAGAAAAAAACAAAGAAATACAAAAATTAAATAAAATGTTAATAAAAAGAAATGAAATTTTTTATAAAAAGAGTAGAAAAAAAGAAAAAATAATACTATCAGAAGAGTTTAGTAAAAAAATTGATTAAAAAAATACACAAAGAATGGTTCCATATTGGAATAAAACAAATGATGACTAGAATAAGCACAAACTACACAGCGAAGAATTTAACAAAAAATATAATCAAAACATGTAGAGAATGTAAAATATGTATAGAAAATAAATCAAGAGGTCAACTTAAATACGGCCAAATGTCACATTTAGGCCCAGCAAAAAAACCTTTTGAAATTGTCTCAATAGATACCATTGGTGGATTTGGAGGAAATAGATCAACAAAAAAATATTTACACCTCCTAGTAGATCACTTTACCAGGTATGCTTATATAATAACATCTAAGACACAAACGGCAAGTGACTTTATTAAACTAGTAAGAAAAATAATAGATACTGAACAAATAGAAATGATTTTGTCAGATCAGTACCCAGGAATAAACTCAAAAGATTTCAAAGATTTTTTGGAACACAATAATATCAAAATAGTTTTTACAGCTGTTAATGCGCCATTTTCTAACGGATTAAATGAAAGACTCAATCAAACAATAGTTAATAAAATTAGGTGCAAATTAAACAAAAACCAAAATAAAAAAGCTTGGACATCAATAGCTCATGAATGTATAAAAAAGTATAATGAGACAGAACATTCTGTTACAGGATTCACACCGCAATATTTACTAGATGGGACTGATGTAAGCATAACACCTCAAGAATTAATAACAATAGATAACAAAGACATCTGGCTAAAGAATAGACAAACAGCAATAGAAAATACCATTAAATCGCACAATTATAACAAGAAAATATTTGATAAAAACAGAAAAAATCATATATTTAAAATTGGAGATCTAGTATATATAGAAAATGGAAACAGACTAAATAGGAGAAAAATGGATGGATTACGAATTGGACCTTATGAAATAATAAATAAAATTTCAGAGTCTATATATCAAATAAAAACAGAAAAAAATAAAAAACCAGATTTATTTCACATAACAAAATTGGTTCCAATGAATATGGAACTAAATGACGACGATTTTAGTGAGAAAGAAATGTAAATAAAACAAAATGCAATGAGATGTTCCAATTTTCGACTAATACGGAGGGGGGGAGATGTAAAGAAAGTATACTCTCTTTAAATACAAATAAAGCGTGTCCTTTGATAGGTGATTGATAGAGGGGGTAAGGATATTGAAGGTAAGAAGTGAAACAATAGAGAAGAGAGAGGAAAAGGAGTAGTAACAGATATAAACTCAGAGAGAAAGGTAGTGCAAACAAATAAGGATCAAGAAGCAAGTGAAATATAAAATTACAGTCTTCAGTGTAAAATATAAAATACAATAGAGATAATAGACTTATATTTTCGTTCCTCTACTTTTTTCAGGTAAAATTACGCTGTAAATATTGTAAATATTGTATAATAATTATTAAATAAACTCTACTTTTTTCAGAGTAACAAATATTAGTTTATTTTTCTCGTATCTAATGTTATAAATATAAAACATTATATATATATATATACATAAAGAGATTTACTAGAACATTAAAAAATAAAATTTACAACTTTCTTTCAGAGATTCCACTAGAACTCATTACTGACATTTACATGTTCATGTTTATTGAAAAAGGTATAAGAGGAGGAATAAGTCAGTGCTGCAACAGATATGCTGAAGCAATTAACCACTATATGAATGATTACAGAAAAATGATGCTGAAAAAAATATTATTTATTTTGGCGTAAACAATTTATACAGTTGATCTATGACTCAACGAATTTCTTACGGTGGATTCGAGTGAGTTGAAAACACATTTAAGTTCCAAATTCAAAACAGCAAAGATAATTGACTATGTTATATAATAAGCATAAATATGTACTTCATTATAAAGCTCTCAAGCAAGCTGAAAATCATGAATTAAGAGTCACAAGGATTCATCTGGCTTTGAAGTTTTAGCAAAGTACATGGTTAGAAAAGTATACAGATCTGAATAGTATTACAAAAAAAGCTAAAAATAAGTTAAAAAAAAGCTTTTTAAAATATTTAATAACACTATTTGTGGAAAGACAATGGAGAATGAAAGAAAGCGAATCACTGTTAAGCTTATAGACCACTGGGATGGGCATTACGTTGCAGGCGCATATATTGCTAAACCCAACTTTCATTGCTTTGATGAAAATTTTGTAGCGATTTAAATACATCGTTTGGAAGTAATGATGAGAAAACCCATATATATTGGGCTGAGTGTGTTAGACTCAACTTAAACGCTTGTATATCGCTTTTATAATAATACATGATTTCTAAACTAAAAAATGATTGCAAACTGTTATGTATCGATACAGACAGTTTATTATATGAAATTAAAAACCACGATATTTATGAAATGATATGACCTAACATTCAGGAATTCGATACATCTAGTTATCCTAAAGATAATGAGTATAAAATGCCGTTTAAGAATGAGAAAATCGTGGGACTTATGAAGGATGAGTGTAATGGTAATATTATTACGAAATTTGTTGGTCTTAGAAGTGAAATGTACAGCATTCTCGTTCAAAATCAAAATACAATAAAAAAAGCAAAGGGTGTTAAAACCAGTGTTGTTAAAGCCACCATTAATCTAAATGATTACAATGATTGCCTAAGCGATCAAAACATTAATATAGATCGAGAGGTAGTTAATATCAGATCTCTTCTGCACAAGTTTTATACTGAAAAACAAAAAAAGTAACTCTTAGCTCTTATGATAATAATCGATGCATTTTCTTCCTTTAATATCACTGACACATTATCCTGGGGGCATTAAGAAGTAAATCATTAACGACGAGATGGAGTGGTAGAAGAAGAGAAAGCTAAGGAGGACGGAGAAAACGTAAGAAGCCCAAGAAGTAAGACCCATGCTGATATATCACGGGGGGACCATTAAGTAACAAACAGAGAACTTAGAATTGCAACAGATAGAGAAGAAAAAGAAAATAGTGACAAGGACAGGCAGGAAACAGCTTGTATGGGAGAGAGAATTCGAGGAGGGATCAGCGTGGTGACATCACGAAAAGAAATAGAGGAACCTTCACATCCAGAGCAACTGCAAGATAAGTGTACACATGATAAAATTTAAAACAATGGGCCAGAGCAGAGGAATATTAGATCCAGTCATGAGAGAAAAATTAAAGAGCGAAATATGATATTTTTTAGTTTTCATGATAGCGAAAAATGTAATCTTACCCCTATGACTGACTCATTGTCTTGTGAAAATGAGAAAATAAATCAAGAACTCAACAGTGACAAACAAAAGGGTGACGACGACGGGCAAGAAGTAACTTGTCGAAAGGACACGAGTGAGGGGGGGATTATAGTAGTAGAGCCACCTCACGTGGAAGCAGAAATCCTACATAAGAAGCCACAGCAACCATCACAGGACAGTTTGATTGAAATTACCAGCCAGCAGAATCAAGTCATCAACCGCTTAGTTTTAGAAGCAAAAGGAACAAAACAACAACAACCTCTCAAGAGAACAAGCGTGGAGACTGAGAATTTTGAAAAACTTTCATTGAGAAAAAAGGCAAAATACAATTTTAAAGTTAATGTGAATTTGTTTCGTTAATAACCATTTTTTACCTAATTTATTAGTTTTTCATGAATATTATAACTAATTAAAAATTGTGTGTTTTTTTTGTTATAGACGTCTGATCTGGCTGTTTTGAATAAAGCCGCTTCTGGAAGCTTCCTTACATGCAAAAAAATCACCGAGATGATACTTAACCATAGTTATATGGTCTTGAAATTAAAGAAAATGAACATCAAATATGGAATGAAGGCAACTGTGGAACTTGATGATGAGTTTCAAATATTTTTATCTAGTGCAGTGTCAAAAAATATCATTGATAATGAAGCGATGAATAAAAAATTTTTCAACTCCATACAGAAAATAGAGCTCTTTAAAACTTATAACTGCTATCATACTTAATTTTCAAGTGTATAAGTTAAATAATTTTTGTGAAAATAACCAAAACAATCATGTATGTTGTTTTTCTTCATAAAAATTTTAACAAATACATAAACTTCTTCGCAGTTCCAACATTTTTTTATTTTGTCTTCATGCATTTACCACATATTTTTTATACATCATATTTCTACAATGACAATTGATCTTTCGAAGTCCAACTATTGTGGGTCTCATCAAAACCTAACCATTTAACAAAAATTAGATTTTTTCGTCGGCGTAGAATTTTCTCAACAAGATAAGTATTAGGATACTTTGTTTTCTGCAGTTTCTGTTCGCAAAAGCCTCCAGAGATTTGCTGCTTCTGATAATCTTCCAAATGGTATGTCACTGGTTTTGTTGGTGCTACTCGGGTTACAGTAAAAATTTCTGTCGACCAGTTAAGTGGATAACCTTTTTCAAAGACTTGCTTAGTATAACTCAATCGTACTGTATCATAAACTTTTAGTTCTAATATTCTTCCTTTTTTCAAAAACGTAAATTTTTGTAAAGTATATTTTTACATTTGATATTTTATTTTTATATTTTTACATTATTATATTTGAGGTTGAATAGCTGGTGCAATATTGCACAACCTTTTATTTTCCAAGTCAAATTGATTATCTGTGGTGAGGTTATATCCAATACATTTTTTTTTAATTCCTGAAACATCTTTTGGCTTCACACCAATTGTTCGATGTTTTCGATTATTCTAAGAAGTTATCAATTGATGCAAGATGTTGAGCCACTTGTAATTACCCCTTATACTTATTTTTTTCCACATGGCATGTTATAGTGTACGATTAAATCGTTCAATTATAAACGCCTTAAGATTACCGTACGTAGAGTATAAGTTAATTTTGTAATTTTGCATGAAACTTTGAAAATTTACGTTGCAAAACTCTTTATTATGATCTGTTTGCAAGTTAGTTGAAACTCTTCCTCCCGTTAATATAGATTTTATAGCGGCAGTCACATCTATACCAGCTTTATTCTTTACGGGCACTGCCCATGCATACTATAAAAATACGTCTATAACTGTCAGCAAATACTTATAACCTTTATTTTCGTGATCATAAGGTATCGTCTCCACAAGATCAGCTTGCCATTTTTCATCCAAACCCCGGACATCGAACTTTCAGTGGAGATAATTGCGTCTCGCAGCTTTATGAAGCTCATCCACTACTCCTTCCATCCCTCTTAAATGTCTTCTGGAGTTATATCAGATATTTTGGTTGAAATCTCCTTAATTGTATTTATTCCACGCTGTAAATTTAGTAGTATTTCTGAGAATACATCACTTAAATCGCTTAATAGTATATTCATTTTCTCTTGTTCATCCAAAATAAAACTTTTTTCTTTCTGTAAAGTAGTGAGATTTACAGCATCGTGAGGTTGAATAGCTGGTGCAACATTGCACAACCTTTTATTTTCCAAGTCAAATTGAACATCTGTGGTGAGATTATGTCCGATTCCTTGAGGACCAAGACTACCACCTTTCGACTTAGCTGATAACTCGTCGATGCTCATTTTTACACTGAAGTAGAATTGATAACAATGCTCAATATATGATACAAGCTTCACGAAGCTCCTTAACGATTGAATTCATTTCATTAGTAAGACTAGGATTACTGGCTGATTTTTCTGCTACTAGTAATCTTAGCCGAGTGGCCAGCTTGTTAGGATCGTCCCAGTAAACGTAGTCCATTTGTATGTTTATCCTAGCAATTTTAAATGGACCCGCCTTTCTTCGTAATTTAAGTTAATTTAGTAATGGGGCAATAACATTATTAAATTTTTTACTATTGTATGGACGAATCGTCTCATTTTTGTCAAATTTTCTTTAATGTGCACTTGAAGTTTTTAAGATTTGTTTGTATTGAGCTTAATTATCTGGTATCATGTATGCTTTATCAGGATGCTTTTATATGAGTTACTACATTAACTCATTAGTCATTGGATATTTAAGATGCTTTATTTGAATTTAATTATTTTTGAAATAAATGGGCGAATCACCAGGTATATATTGTCTGTTTTTTTTCTTTTCTTATCCCATAAATTCGAATAAATTTTGGCTTACTTTCATCAAGTATTTGTAAATATAAATTTATGGATAAGATTTTATCGACATGCCCTAAATTGTCATTATGATCACTTTTTTCAACAACAGTGTCAGAGTCTTTCATAGTATCATTCGATAAAAAAGTATCTTTTTCTTTCTTCTGATCACTGCTACTATTGGCTGATTAAAACACTGATATGTCGATATGACTTTTTGGCTTACAAGGCTTTGAAGGCTCTTTAGATGGAAATTCGAAGCTTTGCGATACATTTTTTTCCTTATTTGATTTATAGATGATTTTATAAAGTGGATCAGTAATAGGCTTAAAAGTCCCACTAATTTGTTTTTCAAAATTTTCTTTTCCTAACTTTAACAATCGATGCTTGCGTTTCACAGCTTCTCTGGCCCTTTCAATTTGTTGAAGAACGTATTTTTCCTAATGAAATGCATGTATGTTTACTGCTTGATAGTTAACGAAAGACTGATGAATACTTAATAAATATAAGTAATATTTGTTGCGAAAGAGTCGAAACCTTTTCTATACCTACCATCATTTACATTTTTTTCCTTGTCTATTACAACAAATCCGTGTTTTCCAACTCCCCAACATTTAACACATAACTTTTTAAAGGCATTATACGTCATATCGGTATTAACATGATCATTATAGATCTGTTTCAAATTCATATCATCTTGTCGAAGCATCACCAAGAGGTTTAAATTATCTCTGACTAAATGCTTCGCAACTTGAGCATAAGATTGAGAAAGATAGAAGCAGTCAACGTTTTTGTGCAGAAAACCATGCAGAAAAATGCTTTCACATTATCTTGTTTTTGACAGGCAACGTCATTGAATATCATTATGGAGTTGGGTAGTACCTTATCTGGAGATATGACTGATTCATGCTCGCTAAATGGAAAATATTTTATGCCATCTATACGATCTAATAGTTCTTTTAGAAACTTGTACTTTGCTCGATTCAACGATTTTATGTACAAATAAACATTTTTAAATCTCAATCTATTGATATTAGTAATAGGAGATAGTAAGCTATTATTTTTTCCACAGTTTTATGGACCGCAAAAAAACAGCTCTCATAGTATTAGGTAGCAAATCACCATGGCGATTTATTTCCTTATCTTAATCAACGATGCAATCAAATTTCACGACGGGAAGCTTAATATTCTGTTCTACAAAGCTCATGTTAACTGCATGCTGACTCAACCAAGACTAAACGTGATAGTGTAATCAGCATGTTTTGAAACATTTAAGCTTGGCAGCTTGCTAACCTGTTCCAAACATGAAACAATAAGTAGCGTGCTATTGATATAAATAAGCTTATTGAACGTTGTACACTCGAGAAGTGATGATCATTTATTGACTAAAAGGTCATGGTATCATAAATACAGTCATAAACAAGCTGCCTGCAGAACTGCACGTGTCAGGATATCAGTATTGCGGACCAGGCACTAAACTACCCAAGAGGTTAGCCCGTGGAGATCCAGGCATTAACCTATTGGATAAAGCTTGTAAGCTCAAAACCCAAACGAAATAACAGCTAGAAACGATGCAGATAAGATTCTTTTATAAAAGGCTTGGCAACGCTTTAAAGCCAAAGATTTAAGTATTGGTGAAAATTCTACTGCTTTTGCTCTGAGCAGTGCAATGAAAGTGAAATCTAAATTAGGAATGAGTTTATCTAAGAATAAGAAAATAAAAAAAGTAAGAAAAAAGAAGCTTGGAAAAAGTGTGACTTAGAATAACTTCATTTGAAGTGCTAAAACGTCTATGGTTTTAAGTAAATGTGCTCACAAAGTTGGAGGTTCTGCTTTAAAGGGAGCTCAAAAAGCTTTGAAAAAAGCTGGTGTTAAGTGAAATATTTAAACGCCACGCACATTACACATACACTGAGAAACTGATGTAGCAGCATCTGCTGTAAAGTGTGGTTGGTACTGCTATACTCACATGGTAGTCAGTTTAGTTGCGCGTACGAGAAACTCTGGCAGCTACTACCAGAGTCTGTAGAGTGGTGTCAGCTGAACTATGCAAAGTACACAATGCCAAAACATAAAAGCAGTGCTTACTTTATTTATACGGAGAGTACAGGGTATCACATGAAAATGTATCATATACGTCATGGCGATGCTTAAACTGACAATACCAGGATATTACAATATACTACGATGTATAAGTAACTCTGTTTTTGTGCAATGCAGCGAGTCAGTTTGTTTCTAATAAGATGTCCTCCTAACCTCTAAATAAGTTTAATAGGTAAACATGTTGCTAAAGTCGATTTTTCTGTTTTATTTTCACAATAAAGTCAAACATTCATTGCAATTAATCTAGATAGAATCTAAATAATCGAGAGTGTACTTTAGTACAAAAAGAGAAAACAAATTTTGTTTGTACTTAGTACAGATTGTAAAATTTCTTTTATTTTTGTAAGTAAATACTATCATCAAAACAAGTATGTGAAAACACTTTTTTTTTTTTTTTAATAATGAAAGTTCAAATAATTAATACTCTGCCAATATCAAGAGCTTCTCGTACTAACGAAAAAACTGTTACAATACTTGTATGATTATACAGTAGTTGTGAAAATACTGTGTAGTCAGCGCTGCTTTTATGTTTTGGCATTTTGTACTTCGCGTAGTCTGGCTGTCGCCACTATACATATTTTGGTAGTAGCTGCCAGAGTTTCTGGTATGCGCAACTAAACTGCCACTACCACGTGAGTATAGCAATACCAACCACACTTTATAGCAGATGCTGCTACGTCATTTTCTCAGTGCACCTCAAAAGATTAGTGGTTTTTTACCATATGTCGTACCCACATTTGCAGGTCTAAGCGCTGTAGGGGCTATTGCTAATAGTGCAAGTGGTATTTATAAAGCGACAAATCAAGCAAACGAAGCCAAGAAACAGCTTGAAGAAAGTGCGAGACACACTAAAAAAATGAAAGCTATTTAACTTGGTGAGGGCCTCATGCTAAAACCGCCCAGAAAAGGTTTAGGTCTATACTTAAAACCAGGAAGGGGATTAAAAAAAAAAGTTTAAAGTAAAACTGCCCAATCAAGCCCTCACAAATAAGGATATTATTAAATATGCAAAATTGTTAAAGATACCAGATTTTCGAGGAGTATTCAAGAGAAATAATATGCCATCTAATGGTCCACATCAGAATGAATCAGCTATTGTTAATTTAGATAATTAAGATGGTCCTGGTACTCATGGGGTCGCATACAAAAAACAAGGTGATGACGTGACATATTTTAATAGTTTTATTAATGTACAACCACCACTAGATTTGATGTTATACCTCAGCGTTCGTATAGTTAAGTATAATTACGAATGATTTCAAGAATTTAATACTTATAACTGTGGTCATCTCTGTCTGAGATTTTTAAATAATAAGCTTTACTATAAGCATACATAAGCTAGGGATATGAAAGAAATTCATTATTCATTGATGAACCGTCATGGGAGACGCATTTACTTTAAGTTTGTCTAGTACACCAACCGTTCTCGAAGCACAACATTTTCCTCCTATTAAGCTCTCACCGCAGAAAAATTACGTTCTTGGCTTTGTGAAATAACTCAAATTTAATTTCATACCTAATAGTGACGAGAGTAATAATAAATTTTACGTGGATAAAGAAGTGGTTACTTTACACATAAGCTAGGGATATAAAAAAAATTCATTACTCATTGATGAACCGTCATGAGAGACGCATTTACTTTAAGTTTGTCTAGTACACCAACCGTTCTCGAAGCAAATATTTTTCTCCTATTAAGCTCTCACTGCAGAAAAATTACGTTCTTGGTTTCGTGAAATAACTAAAATTTAATTTTATACCTAATAGTGACGAGAGTAATAATAAATTTTACGTGGATGAAGAAGTGGTTACTTTACCAACAGGCAGCTATGAAATTCAAGATATAGAAAATTTTCTCATCGACGTATTAACACCTCAAGATATTTTAATAAGTGTAAAGCCCAATAACACGCTTCGTAGTATAATTCTGTGTAGCCATCCAATTGATTTTTGACCCGAAGACTCGTTGGGATCAGTTTTAGGTTTTACAAAACGCATACTTACACCGAATAAAACTCATGAGTCAGATACTAGAGCATACATAAACAAACGTAAAGTTCATACGATTCATGAATTTTTCCCTGCAGTTCCTCCTGGGTATACAATTATTGAAGTTTCAACACCAGTAATTCACCTACCTGTAACGGTCAAGACAATAGATCCTCTTCAAGTTCAGATTGTTGACTCAGAAGGAAAATTGATAAATTTCCGAGGAGAAATCATAACAACAAGGCTACATGTGAAACAATTAAATTAGGAATGGGTATTGTATTGTATGTATTTTGAAGAAACGAAAAAAATTTTAAAACAGGATATATAAGTAAACGAATATGGAAAAAGCAAAACAGTTATCAACGAGCAACTAAAGCATTAACACGTTAGAACGCTTAGTTTTTAAAAAGCCTATGCATGAAAGTAATCATTGGCTAAAATTCATTTGCAAATTTTCCTGTTGTTCTAAAGATGAAAGGAATTCTAAGCGTTCAGTCAGGTATCACATTCGATGAATCAATTGCACACTACAAAATTCATGCAAATCAGCCTTACATTTCATCAGCATTTAACAATAGTGATGAGATATGCATCTCAATTCAACATCAAGATTTATATCTTTTACCCTCACAAAGTGCTATACATATTGTCGGACTTATTACATTAAACAATATTATTGCAGTCACCCGAACTGAGTTTGTTAATAATGCTATTCGTCATTTGTTAGGAGAAATTTACTACGAACTGAACGCCATTGAAATAAATAAGTGCAAAAATGTTTTTATAACAACTTTAAAGAAATGTTGGATATCACACTGTCGAGGTCAAATTCAATGCTAGAAAACACAAAATGGCTAGATATTGCCGAAACAAACAAATTTGTTAATAATAAAGGTTATTTTAACGTTACTTTACCTTAAAACATGATACTTGGCTTTGCTAAGGACTATCGTGAGGTTGTAGTAAATGCAAAGCATGGAATAACACTCACAAGATCAAAAAATGACTTAAATACAGTTGTACAAACAGCTGCTAGTGATGTTAACAAGGACTTTAAAATTACATTGACTCTTATTTAATGGCTCATGCCTCACGTGGGTGCATAAGACAGATTTGAAATACGTCTGCTTAATGTCATTGCAAAAGATAAGCTATTCCTATGGATTTTCACAATCAGGAGTTGTATGAATATCCCCTTCTTCCATCAACTATAAATCATGTTTGGACCGTAGAAACATCAAATCAACTGAAAAAGCAACAATTTGTTGTTTAAGGCGTTCAAACAAATCGTGAAGGTCAGAAAGCTGTCAATGCTAGTCGCTTTAATCATTGTAATATTAGTAATGTTCAATTATTTCTCAAGTCTCAGCACTACCCACATAGCAATGTTAATCTCAATATTAATCATAACCAATTTTCTTTAATCTACAAGATGTATGCAAATTTTCAAAATGTCCAACCTTCACTAGTCCAATCAACCTTTGGCATGGAAACGTGCCACGCATATACACACCAACTACGAATACGACTAACATATCAAAACAAGAGAACATAAGGTATTATGACCAAAGTTTTGTAAGACTTAAAGAAACCGGTAACAAAAAACAAAAAAAAAACCCTCATTATTCTGATGTAAGTATAAGACAAACAAGTTTAAGTTATAAAGAAGTTATACTTACCAGTTACATAAATTATATTTCTCTTTTTTTAACCAATTAAAAAAAAAAAAGATTAAAACGAGATTTTAACTTTTCAAGCCTATATATTTTTTTTTGTCGTGCATCGTTATATACTAAACAAATTTGTTACCTTATCAAATATAAATTAATATTATACCCAATCATCGTAGGCTTACTCATTTCCACGATAATTGCACCACCTTTTCTCACAATATTGAATCATAGAGGGTATTTTTATACCAATAATAATATTGTTTGCCATATAATTTTAAAGAAATATAACCTCATACTCGGGTACCCAAGCCTACTATCCACTGGTTTTTTTTAATTCAGAAGCATGGTAATAATATGTGCCTACGTATAGAGAAGTGGATTTGCGTGGAAATGTGTATGTAGGTACCCATTTTAAAGACTTGCAAAAGGGGTGTACCAAATGTGTGCCTACAAGGAAAAAAGTAGAAATGTCAGATGTAGCTGTACAGCTAAGTGCGTAACAAAAGTAAAAGACACTAACTGCAAGGAGTCTTACTCGCTACTTACACTTTAACTATACCTAAAAGTATAATATGCTATTTGACTGACTGGCTTTGATTATTTAATTAAACATTTAGAAGACTAAGAAACCATAAGTAAATAGTAAACGAAAATTTTTGGTAAATACTTTGTATATGTATAAGTATAATTATGTGTGTGAGAGAAAAAAGGTCCAAAAGGTGACTGACGACGCAATGCTCGTAATGGCTCTGGACGAGGCAAGCAAGTAGTAAACTAATCTTTGTTATCAGCAGGGTAATAATCAACGAGCGCCGTTAGAAAAATCATGTCCAGTGTATGAGGCAGATGCGTGTAGTCACTGCACGAGTTGTGTTTGTGCGTGCGAAGAATGGCAGTTCTTTGCGTGAGAAGGTTAAGGATGCGTGAGAGTTGAAGCCATCTAAACAATTTTTTTTATACAAGTATTTTTTTAAATCTTTTAATATACTTTTATTTATTTTCCTTGAAGTAAAATATTATTTTTACCTGACTCAATTACTTCCCTGGGTATTATGTGATGTAATAACATTAAAGAATCAGAAATACGACAATACCGTAAGGATCTTACCGAGAGGATATTACCGCAAAGATATCATTACAAAAATAGTAAAAAGAGTAAGGGTTTACCTATGAAATTGTTGTTTAAAAGTTTATAAGGTGTAAATGAGCCAGACTTAAGTATTCAGAAGTCTACGTGCAACTCTTGACTAAGATGGCAGATTCAAATAAAGCGTGGGATGAGGTAGAAAGAGACAAGAGTCAGAGAGAAAAGGGAATAAAAAGGTATGAAAAAGTCATCCAAGAACTAAGAACTCCAATAGAAAAGGGACAAGAATCAAGTTTCTAAGGTCCAGACAGATTAGCGAAGGGCCTGTCTCAAGCTCTACCGTTATAAAGTTCTGTTATAGCACAATAAACTAGAATCATGGAGGGAATAAATAGTGATGGTAAGGAAAATTTTGCTAAACAAACGTTTTCCATTGTTGGAGGTCAAAAAATGTTTCACGAGTTTTACGGAAACGGAGGGCTGAAAAGTGCTCGTGTGTGGTTGGGCGACGTAGAAAACACGAAAGCGTTAGATAAGTAAAGTGATGAATCATCATATACAATTTTAAAGTCGTAGCTTTAAGATAGTGCTTTTAAGTAGCTTATGGCTAAATCACAGACTGTTGCAAAATTTTAAACTTTTCTAATTGCTTTTTGTAATGCACTTACTCAAGCGCAGTCATAAAGTGGGAAAATTAAAACTATGTTTTTATAACAGGGACGGGATAAAGCTGTGAAGGACTATACGTAAGAAAAAGTTCAGCATTGAACATCAAGCGCGAGAGCCAGACGTTGTTACGCTGAGCTTCTCCATCACTTCTGTAACAAGACTGCGTGAAAAAAAAAAAAAAGTTAATCCGAATTTACCTTGCTGCATTTTAAGTGTCTTGTTTTGTGCATAACGATACCTGCCCTTCTCCCCTCAACGTCCAGTGCATCATCTCAGCATCAACACCGTCCCTTAGGCATTAATAGCGCACAAGGAATTATTGGGGTACAGTGAAGTGAAACTAATGTTTTTTATAGCAGAGATGGGATAATGCTGTGCAGGACTATATGTACGGAAAAATTTCGATGTGCGAAGAAATAAATTTTTCGTTCAATAAGATTTGTGATTGACTGGCATCATAACTGTGAGCTTACATTTGGCAGAATGTGAACTTTCGTCCGATAATTATGTACTTCAGGATATTATCAGTTTTTAGGAAATTGCGGAGAATCAATGTTAGGGACTCAAGAAGCAGTGTGGCACAAAAGGTAGAGCAGACAGTAGATGGACGTGGCGCATTCAGGGAATGCTAACACTGCAAGGACGCCAACATATGCGGCTACGACTGACACGACAAAGAATACTTCTACTTAACAGAAAGACAGCACTAATTAGCGTGGTAACAACACAAACAAGCAAATTCAGGGAAATTTAAAGTTTTTCAACTGCGGTTAGATAGGGTATGTAGCTCGTGATTGTTTTTCTTTGTAGCGTAATATAAATTGTTAAGCTTATAAAGAGACATAGCATATTGCTTTAAAATTCCCGAATTCTTTGGTTCAAATAACAGAGGTTAACATAGTTTAGTAAAAACTAACGGATTTATTTCTAGAAGAGCTTTTGCGTGTTATAAAAAAACATGGGCATAAATTTAGCGCACAAATTGACATGGCATCATTGGTGTGTACTCTAACTGATTCTTAAATAAAGCGTGGTGATTTTAAAATAATAAAATTGGGTTTGGTGTTAGATGCATTCGGAGCAGTAAACATGGACTCGATGGGTGTAACTCATGGTAATTTTATTGTTAAAAATCTAAAGTCACGTGAATTGCTATTCCAAGTTGTGTCTGACGATGCGCAAAAAAATGACTTTATACTTGGCAACCCCTTTACCGAAGCCCCAGACTAGAACTGCATGCACCTATTGGTAGCAATTCCATTGTTGTAGACGTTATGTGAAGTGATCTGAGAGACTCGAATATGAATGATAATGATATTCAGACAACGAACGCTTATAGAACTGAAATGGTGCAAAAAGGTTGAGTTGAAACCTGACACGGTAAAATTAACAAATGCTTTCACTGACAAACAAGAAATTTAAATGGTGATTTTTAATTTGAGCGTGCAATGAAAGTTGTGAATGTCAGCAATGGATTATAAAAGCCAGTTGATAAGAAACTACAAATTGAGTCTCAGAATGTGCGTAAGAAGGAGACTAAACTCGATGAGATACGGATCAGCGAGCAGGCTACTGAGGAACAGAAACATGAACTTGTCAATATGCCTAATAAATACTGACATTGAGTTACTAAAAATATTTTTGGAATTGGTGTCACAGATAAAGTGGGTATGGATATCGAGCTTGAAGAAGAGGAGGCACGAATTGGATTAAAACTGTATTGAGTAAGTGCTCTTGATAAACGTGATTTGGATTAATTCATTGATGATTATAGGAAGGTCGGGATAATAACTGATATAAATTCTGAGTTTGCAAATACAGCATTTAAAGTAAGTAAAGATAATGATTTTAAGCCTATGGTTGTTAATTATTAAAAATAAATAAAATAACAGAGCCTGAACATCACTCGATTCTCAATTTTGATGACTTATTGGAAAAATTGAATTACGTGGGATCTTTTGTTGAATCAGATCTGGCATCCGGATATTTACCAATTCCCTAGTATTAAAGTCTTAATGACGTAACTGCCTCCATATCTGAAACACAAATGAGGTGTTTTAAACGTGTAATGTTTTGCTTGTCAAATGAACTGCGATTCTTCAAAAAATTGATGTACAAGGTTCTCGGTGTAATGAAAAGACGTGGTATAGCATTTCATTTTTTTATGACATATTTGTACATGCCAAGTCGTTGAAGGCTTCTAATAATTTTTGTAGATTAATGTATGTTGTTAAAGAAGTTGATAAATTGACGATGCTATTCTATCTACAAAAAAAACAAAAATTAGCTACGGCAGTATTTTTATTTTTTATAGTAACTAATCGACACAAATTAATACAATTGCACAATTAAATTAAAGGAAATAAGTTTTGTCTAAAATGTATATAATGTACGTGCTGTAAAAATGTTTTTATAACTATCTCTGTAAAATGACAGTAATAATTAATCGTCGGTAAAAAGGTTGATTGTTCATACGTCATAAAACCTTTTTTTGAAACCCATACTCTAATGTACAAATAATTAACACTAGTAATGAATAAAAAAAAGCACGGGTAAGGGTTACACAATTTTAAAACCAGTTTAGGAAGACGATTCGATCCAAGCAAAAAGAACACCTCTTCCTGGTTATTTACTATTTAAATTTTGGATCTTGCTTTAGAAGCCTTGATATAGGGTACGCTCCAACAAAAAATAATAGTATGAACCTTCAGAAGAAGCTCACCATCCCTAAAAGCCTTCATACATCATGCTTGTTAGTAGGTGTCAGAGATTCGTCAATCACTTGAATTTTTCTTACTCCCGGTCATAAGTTATCTTGGCCAATAATATATTTGTAACAATAAATGCTACTATCTTTAAACAGGCATAAATTTAATTTTAAAATTATGTAAGCCTTATTTAACGATACAAAAGATTTTTTAATACTTTTTATACAAGCCTTCTACGACTTGGCATGTACAAATATGTGATAAAAAAATGTAATGCTATACTACGTCTTTTCATTACATTGAGAACCTTGTACATCAAATTTTCAAAGAATTGCGGTTCATTTGCCAAGCCATTCATTACACGTTTAAAGCGCCTCATTTGTGATTTATTTATAAAGGCAGTAACGTCGTTAAAACTTTCATACTAGAGAATTTGTAAATATCCGGATGCCAGATCTGATTCAACAAAAGATTCCACGTAATTCAATTTTTCCAATAAGTCATCAAAATTGAGAATCGGGTGATAAACAGGCTCTGTTATTTTATTCATTTTTTAATAATTAACAACCATAGGCTTAAGATCATCATCTTTTCTTACTTTAAATGCTGTATTTGCAAACTCAGAATTTATATCAGTTATTATCTCGACTTTCCTATAATCATTAATGAATTAATCCAAATCACGTTTATCAAGAGCACTTACTCAATACGGTCTTAATCTAATTTGTGCCTCCTCTTCAAGCTCGATATCCATGCCTACTTTATCTGTGACACCAATTCCAAAAATATTTTTAGTAACTCAATGTCAGTATTTATTAGGCATATTGACAAGTTCATGTTTTTTTTCCTCAGTAGCCAGCTCGCTAATCCGTATCTCATCGAGTTTAGTCTCCTTTTTACGCACATTCTGAGACTCAATTTGTAGTTTCTTATTAACTGGCTTTTATAATCCATTGCTGACATTCACAACTTTCATTCGCACGCTCAAATTAAAAATCACCATTTAAATTTCTTGTTTGTCAGTGAAAGCATTTGTTAATTTTACCGTGTCAGGTTTCAACTCAACCTTTTTGCACCATTTCAGTTCTATAAGCGTTCGTTGTCTGAATATCATTATCATTCATATTCGAGTCTCTCAGATCACTTCACATAACGTCTACAACAATGGAATAGCTACCAATAGGTGCATGCAGTTCAAGTCTGGGGCTTCGGTAAAGGGGTTGCCAAGTATAAAGTCATTTTTTTGCGCATCGTCAGACACAACTTGGAATAGCAATTCACGTGACTTTAGATTTTTAACAATAAAATTACCATGAGTTACACCCATCGAGTCCATGTTTACTGCTCCAAATGCACCTAACACCAAACCCGATTTTATCATTCTAAAATCACCACGCTTTATTTAAGAATCGGTTAGAGTACACACCAATGATGCCATGTCAATTTGTGCGCTAAATTTATGCCCATGTATTCTTATACCACGCAAAAGCTCTTCTAGAAATAAATCCGTTAGTTTTTACTAAACTATGTTAACCTCTGTTATTTGAACTAATGAATTCGGGAATTTTAAAGCAATATGCTATGTCTCTTTATAAGCTTAACAATTAATATTACGCTTCAGAGAAAAACAATCACGAGCTACATACCCTATCTAACCGCAGTTAAAACACTACAAATTTTTCTAAATTTGCTTGTCTGTGTTGTTACCGCGCTAACTAGTGCTGTCTTGATGTTAAGTGGAAGTATTCTTCGTTGTGTCGGTCGTGGTAGCCGCATCTGTTGGCGTCCTTGCAGTGATAGCTTTCCCTGAAGGCGCCACGTCCATCTACTGTCTGCTTTTACTTTCGAGCCACGCTGCTCCTTGAGTCCCTTACATCGATTCTCCGCAATTTCCTAAATTCTGATAATATCCTAAAGTATATGATTATAAGACAAAAGTTCATGTTCTGCTAAATATAAGCCCACAGTAATATTGACAGTTGATCACAAATCTTATTAAACAAAAAATTTATTTCTTTGCACATCAAAATTTTTTCGTACATACAGTCCTGCACAGCTTTATCCCATCTCTGCTATCAAGACATTACTATCACTTTACTGTACCCCAATAACCCCTCATGCGCTATTAATGCCTAAGGGACGGCGTTGATGCTGAGATGATGCACTGGACGTTGAGGGGAGAAGGGCAGGTATCGTTATGCACAAAACAAGACACTTAAAATGCAGCAAGGTAAATTCGGATTAACTTCATTTTTCTTACACGCAGTTTTGTTACAGAAGTGATGTAGAAGCTCAGCGTAACAACGTCCGGCTCTCGCGCTTGATGTTCACTATTGAATTTTTTCTTACGTATAGTCCTGCACCGCTTTATTCCGTCCCTGCTATTAAAACATTGTTTTTATTTTCCCTCTGTGTGACTGCGCTTGAGTAAGTGCATTACGAAAAGCAGTTAGAAAAGTTTAAAAATTTGCAACAGTCTGTGATTTAGTCATAAGCTACTTAAAAGCACCATCTTGAAGCCATGACTTTCAAATTGTATATCATGTTTTATCTCTTCACTTATCTAACGCTTTTGTGTTTTCTACGTCGCCCAACCACACATGAGCCCTTTTTAGCCCTCCGTTTTCGTGAAACTCGCGCAACATTTTTTGACCTTCAAGAATGGAAAGTGTTTGGTGAGCAACCTTTTTTTTCCCATCACTATTCATTCTTTCCATGATTCTAGTTTATTGTGCTATATCAGTACTTAATAACGGTAGAGTTTGAGACAGGCCCTTTACTTATCTGTCTGGATCTTAGAAACTTGATCCTTGTCTCTTTTCTAACCGAGTTCTTAGTTCTTGGATTTCTTTTTCATACCTCTTTATTCTCTTCGCTCTCTGACTCTTGTATCTTTCTACCTCGTCCGACGCTTATTTAAATCTGCCATCTTAGTCAAGAGTTGCACGTAGACTTCTAAATACTGAAGTCTGAGTTATTTACCCCTCATAAACTCTTATACAACAATTTTATAGGCAAACCCTTACTCTTTTTACTATTCTTGTGATGATATCTTTGCGGTAATATCCTCTCGGTAAGATCCTTACGGTATTGTCGTATTTCTAATTTTTTAATGTTATTACATCACATAATACCCAAGGAAGCAATTGAGTCAGATAAATATAATATTTCACTTTAAGTCAAATAAATAGAAGTATATAAAAAATTTAAAAAAAACTCATATCAGATAAAAATTGTTTGGGTGGCTTTAACTCTTACGCATTCTCAAACTTTTAGAGCAAAGAACTGCCATTCTTCGCACGCACACACACAACTCGTGCAGCGACTACACGCATCTGCTTCGTACACTGGGCATGATCGTTTTAACTCTACTTGTGGATTACCACCCTGCCAATAACAAAGATTAGTTTTTTACTTGCTTGCCTCGTCCAGAGCCGTTACGAGCATCGCGTCGTCAGTCACCTTTTGGACCTTTTTGCTCATACACACATAACTATACTTATACACATACAATGTATCTACCAAAACTTTCCGTTTACTAATTACTTATGGTCGCTTAGTCTTCTAAATGTTTAATTAAATAATCAAAGCCAGTCAGTCAAATAGCATATTATACTTTTAGGTATAGTTAAAGTGTAAGTAGCGAGTAAGACTCCTTGCAGTTAGTGTCTTTTACTTTTGTTACGCACTTAGCTGTACAGCTACATCTGACATTTCTACTTTTTTCCTTGTAGGCACACATTTAGTACACCCCTTTCGCGAGTCTTTAAAATGGGTACCTACATACACATTTCCACGCAAATCCACTTCTCTATACGTAGGCACATATTATTACCATGCTTCTGAATTAAAAAAAACCAGTGGATAGTAGGCTTGGGTACCCGAGTATGAGGTTATATTTCTTTAAAATTATATGGCAAACAATATTATTATTGGTATAAAAATACCCTCTATGATTCAATATTGTGAGAAAAGGTGGTGCAATTATCGTGGAAATGAGTAAGCCTACGATGATTGGGTATAATATTAATTTATATTTAATAAGGTAACAAATTTGTTTAGTATATAACGATGCACGACAAAAAAAAATATATAGGCTTGAAAAGTTAAAATCTCGTTTTAATTTTTTTTTTTTTTAATTGGTTAAAAAAAGAAAAATAAAATTTATATAACTGGTAAGTATAACTTTCTTATAACTTTTACTTCTTTGTCTTACTTGTCGTACTTACATCATATTAATGAGGGTCTTTTTTTGTTTTTTGTTACCGGTCTCTTTAAGTCTTAGAAAACTTTGGTTATAATTACTTATGTTCTCTTGTATTGTAATATTAGTTGTATTCGTAGTTGGTGTGTATATGCGTGGCACGTTTTCATGCCAAAGGTTGATTGGACTAGTGAAGCGTTCTGTGTTGGTAGATACAACGACAGAACAAAGCAAAAGAAAAAAAATATCTTGAATATGTTCATAGAAATTTAAAGTTTGACTCCTCCATAACTTTAACTTGCTTGTTTTATTCTTACATTTTATTCTATAGGGTTAAAAAGGTCTGTTAGAAGAGACGAAATATTAACTTATATATGAATTAAAAGTTTTGCTCAAGGAAACTAACTGGTATTTTATTGTGGAAGTTAATTCTAAAGAATTTATAAAATCTTAATTGCGTGGTGTGCTGGCGTGGAGGGCCATTATGTGGTGTAGAGGGAACCAGAAGTACGTCAGTGCATCACATGGAATGTGACAAAGGTGGGATAATCAAGGACGATCCTCTTTCGTTACACTTTTTCTGAGGCCAGAATCTGAAATCGTTGATTTACCCTTGCATGTAACGTGTGTATAGAAGTATAACTTTTCAACTGTTCAAAATGTATGCCTGGTTTAGCCGCTTGGACGGTGCTTTTGTACCGTTGGAAAAAGTGGGCACATTTCGTAGCGTTGAGACCCGCAATCCCCTACTTATCTCTGATGATGTGGGACTCCTCAGCGTTGTTTTGCTACCTTGCTGTTGTGGCAGAATGTGCTCTGGTAGCACATGGTTGGTTAGAAAAACAGTGACTAAACTTTAAAACTGTTAAATCAGACTGTGCTATGGCTGGAAATCTGCAAGTATTTTGCTGAAGGCATTTATGGTTAGAACACCTGCTTTTTTGTGGCAATTGGTAATCTTGGTAGTTTATGGTCAAGTTAAACGATAGTTGCTTGTTTATAAGAGAAAAGTGTCATAAGTAGCCAAAATACCCAGTTTCATGACTACCAATTCTGTTCTTGACTGTTGTACAACTATGATAATCAACAATCAGCTTGGGTATACTATAACCATACGTACTTTTTTTGATAATAGGTAGCTTCAATTTACCTTTAACGCTACCTAGCAGATTCTATTGAACTACAGTAAAAAGTTAACTGATTTTTTAAAAAATTTTGCGCTAATTTATTGCTTTTGTTACTAATTCTTTTAAAAATAAAAAATGTTTTCAAACCATCTAGGAAGTGTCAAGAATCAGTATAACAAATTTTATCAAAATTGTTGAGCAATTTTTAAAGCGAGCAATGACAACACTTTTCAGGGATTTGCATTTTAAATACGTGACTTCTTTGATAAGCCTTTTTTAATCATTTATACAACATTGGTGGAGGCTCAGTTTACACAGCAAAGTAATACAACAAGTGGAAAAAAAAAGAATTCGATTTCGTTTCTTCCTGGATAGTAACAGTAAATGATCAGTGTTGTTGCCAAAAATGTTAGCCTCAGATATCAGTTTTTCGGGATTAAATTTTTCAATTTTGCATTTAAAGTACGTTTACAAATTACTGGGGTATGCGTAGTAAATCAGGTGAAACAAAACGTACAATGCCGTAGGTTACATAGCCTTTTCGTTTTATGTGAGTTTTTATTTAGTTTTAGACTAAAAATGGCGGTCACTTTGTTTCGTAGAATTTTTTACGTTTACTGTAAAAGACAAAGACATGATTAAATTACAACTTTATTGTTTGAAACATTGTAACCTAGCATGTCATCCCCTTGTTTTTTTTTAAAAAGTTCTTTTAAAAAAAATAATAAGTTGCTCTCCCCTATCTAACTTCTTAAAAATATTTTTAGTAAAAATTTGAGCGTTATAACTTTTGATGTCCTTCAAATACAATTTTTTTTTTTTCTTTGTATATTTTGTTCAAATATTAAATTGGCACTCTAAGCCGCAAGAAACCGAAAAATTGAAAAATAATTATTTTCTTCTATCTAATGTACTAGTTTTATATTTTAGTACATAAAAATAACATAAAACTTAAAGATCTTAAGAAACATGATGTTTTAATATCCATCATTTTTTTGTGTTTAAGAAAATCATCGCCAGTAATCGCAAAAAATCATAAAATAGTAGCGGGTTTAGAATACATAAGATTGGAGCTCGAGGCTACGCCAAGAGCATAATCACTGTGTTCTGAGGTTTGCTAATCCTTGTCCCGTGGAATGTATAAGTTTTTTCAGTTACCATGCACCAAAGAAAACCAACTTCTGACATAGTATGGTAAAAACCGTTATAAGCTCGCTAATATCAGTTGTACTTGTACGCAAGAACTAGGATCTTGCATTAATTATATAAATTTAGTTTACTGGTTAAAATAGTTTTTCATTTTTAATTTATCTGTATTCACTGGTCTGTAATACAATTTCACTTAACAGGATGCTCTTTCTAAGCGTTTTTGATATTAATTATATTTTTTCCATACGCACTTAACAGTGAGTAAATGTTAGCATTTGTCATGAAAGCCACTGAGGCATTCGAAATTTTATCTATTAAAAAAAATTGTTTGAAAATGATTAGTTGTTAGCCTAGCAACTGTTAGGAAGTCGTCGTACAATGGCTGTACTCTGTATTTTTTTACCTACATTAAATAATCCTTTCCTTTTTTTTTTTTTTTTCACTTAATTTTAAAGAGTTTTTTCATGCATCTATATTTATTAATCTCTGTGTATCTTGCGCATGTGCTCTATTTGTTCTATTCACTTAAATAAAAAATCCTTATTTCAATGTTATAACTGCAATTAATTATAATTTTACTTTATTTGGATTTGGCTAGATTTATTTACAACGGCTTAATCATTTAAATAAATTAACGCACTTCATTTGTTTTAATAGAACTGATTTGGTAATACTAAAAGAATTCAGTAGGTATAATTTGTAAGACTTATAACTCTGTTGCATTTATCGCTGGTCAAAGCTGCTGCTTCATAGTTCCTTAATACTTGCTGAAATTTTTTTTATGTGATTTCTTACATGACACACATTAATTCATGGCCGGAAGAAAATTGTTAAAATTTTATCCTCCCTCTGCTGATCGTAACCACTTTTAATAAACTTTTTTCTCTGTTTTTTGCTTGTCAGTATAGTTCACGACTATCAACGTTCGTGAAATACACCCCATTTTCTTCCTCTCACACATCATGCCATACGTGTATAGCAAACTTACAAGATGTGGGAGTCAAGAGTTGACTAAGACCCTAGAATACAAGGGACTTATAGGTTTAAGCGATTTTTCCTCTTTATAATGCATTTTAATAGCATTAGAAAGTGAAAGATACATCTGATTGAATTAGGTTAACCATTAAGCAATATTCTTGCCAAACTGTGGTGTAACATACGATAGTATAGGTGAGACTCTACGCTTCCTCTCCTCAAATCTCGCGACGAGGAGCTCTAGGGCCAGGGGAAGGGAAGCACAAGCAAGGAAAGAGTCTATCGGGGAAGTATAGGACGAGCCTTCGAAGGAAACACACGCACTACCTTGCATATTATTATGGTATCTTGAATAAAAGTCCTTGAAATAATAAGTGTTGATCATTCTCGCGAAGCACCTCCTTACCAATATCTTTCATCCATAACAGTTTCAGTGCTGAGTGTGGGGTACGGTACAAGACGGAATTTTTTTTTTCTTAGTTTTCTCGTATCGGGAAAACAAAATTCCTCAGAGAAGCACACATAGTGCAGTGCCGCGAAAATTGAACTTGAGTGCCAGGGCGGACCCGAACGGAGCAGAGGATAATCCAGTGGCTGTTAACATGAGCGAGTCTCAGCAACAACGATCGGGAAGTCTCAGATTCTAGTAAACTGACTCAGAGCGAACCGAATTTTTCAAATAAGAACGGGGTGTGTTGTGTGAGCCAAACAGATACACTTAAGAAAACCAAAACCACAGACAGAGCAAACATGTCTCTTTTAGGGGGTATGAATTATGACGTTGCGAATAACAGGGACGAAGTACAAAACGTTAGAGTGGAGATATGTAATATATTTAATAGAAAAGAACGAGGAGAAGACATAGAACAGAAAATGCTAGAATTAGAATTAGAACCAAGTGGGTGCGAAAAATTAGATGCGTTGGATGAGGAAGCTAGAGCAGTGGTAATGGGCATCTTTGCTTCAATGATAGTGAAAGTAAAGAAAAACCAGAAAAAAAGTAGTACACCTAACAGGCAAAGCAACTACAACAATAAATAAAACCAGGTCAACGGCAATCAAAAACAAGAGGAAGGGATTGAATCATACGAGGGGGGATGGACTAGATAGAGACAGAAAAATGAAGCAGTATCAAACAGATAGAACGTATCGAAATTGGGGAGCTACAGAAATTTTTGCGACCCAGGCGAAAAAAATGGGCCCACGAAGAACACCAGAGGATACAGATATTTTTGGGTGGCCTACCTTGCCAGCCATGCGTGATGACTGGAGGGGCATAAAGAGCACATAAATAAAAAACGATGGAAGACGTCATCTGGAGAGTAGAGTCAGAGAGATCAGCGAGAACAAGAATGGATGAAAAAGGCAGCTTTTGCATCGGCAGCTTATCCCACGTATAGAGACCAACCCACTTAGACTGTTCCGCAATCACTCAAACAAAGGCAGGGAGATGATATATATCTACACTCACAACCAGGTGAGGAGAGAGTCTATATGGGGTGCGACGAAAACGGCACATGAAGACCACTAAAAAATATTCTGCCAACACTCTGCCATATAACAAGCAACATCCCATTCTTCGACAGGGAACCAATTAACCTACCACTATTAGGGAGAATGGTGCAAATGGTTGCACAGCAAATAGGGCCAGAGAATAAATTTTTTTTTTGGGCACCCTCGCAAACAGACTAAAAGGAAAAGCAGCCGAGCATTTTGTGCCAAGACTGGCTCAGTTTAAAGCAGTGTAAGAATTTCTCCAGGAACTTTCGAACAGGTACGGAAGCATAAACAACTTAAATACCCTAATGGCAAAGTTAAAAATAATCAAGCAGCAAGAAAACGAGTTAATAGAAGACTATTTTGGAAGGGTGCTACATTTGTACAATAGACTGACGATATTACACGATTTGAATCCAAAACTATTGCCTATCCAAAAACAAGTGCTAAAGAAAAGCGTGAAAGCAGAGGCAGTGAAACAATTCACTTATGATCTACACCCAACGTTCAGGTGTAAAACTACTAGTCTAAGCCTGAGGACCCTCTGTGAAGCAATCATAGAGGCACTAACAATTAATAGTGACCTTAGTTTACGGCACGCAGTATGAGTATGTGCACTGCCCACATACAATAAGACAACAACTGAGTGAGGGCAACTAGTTAATCTGGCAAGAAAAGAAGAAAACACGGCAGAAGCCACTAATGGGAACATATCCAACCGTTATGGGAATGACTATAAAAATCAGGACAGTGGGGACGGCTACAATAGAAACTTCATAAGACCTGAACCACCACAAGATAGGGGCCCACTGCAGTAAAGAAACGGTGAATACGGCCCTGATAATAGGAGAGACAGATCGGTGGCTTTAAACTCGCAGGATGCTCGGTCTGGTCCCCAAACACCGAGCATGAACTGGAGAGAGAGAGAGAGAGAGATAAAGAAAAGCACGTCTGGTGTAAAAGAAGGTGCAAGAGAGAAGCCGTAAAAGACAAAGCAAGAAGTAGTGAAGGTGGAGACGCACAACAGTCCGAATACTTACGCAGTGCAGGAAAAAATAGAAAGTAATAAAGCAGAGTGCAAAAATACTCCTAGACAATAGGGGGGGGCAAACGCATAAGAAGAGGGAGGAGAGCCCGCAAAAATAGTAATCGGACAAGGGCGTCGGACACACATGTTAATAATAATGAGCCCAAGCTTTCAAAGCACGACGAAGAAATAAAGCAGCTTCCTAAAATGGTTATAAAACTTGCAAGAACAGGGCATATGCCATCGCACACTGGGGCCAAACGAAAAAAAAATGTTCAAAAGCACCTACAGCCCTCTATTATCAACCAATTTTGGATTTTTTATTTATTGTAATTTTCGGATGATTTGCAACGATTGCTCTTTGCCTGATTTTCTTTTTTTAATTTAACAAATTAGTAACCTAACCTCTAAGGTAGAAAAATCCCATTCTATGCCACAATTATGTAAAATGGACCAGAGAGTCTAAACAACTCGTATTTACGTATAATTACTTTAGTTTATATAAAGGTACGTAATCCTGACTTTAAAATAAGAAAGTACGGGATCGTTATACAATTATATATAAACAATACTACATAATAGACAGATTGTAAAGCCTTGGCATATAGATACATATTTGTAGCGTGGTGTCAGTTTTGGTACATGGCTCGTACAAAAATCAATTTTGTCTCTCGATTTCCACTTTTATACATTTGTTTGATGCCATCAACAGATATATAATAACGTCAAATTTAGCACTGTCAAAACTCACCAGATAAGGAAAAATTTCAGTGTTAAAGAAACTTCTTTTTCTACAACTATGTACCTAAACTGGCACCACGCTTATAGCATAAATTTTGATCCATGAGTCAAATCGATCTGGTGGACAAAGGAGCTCCCAAAAATTGATAGTATTTTCTATGTGTATTTAAACAATTGTTATTAGCAAACTTAAGTGTAGATTTTACCCCCTAGAAACCATTCGCCGCCGAAAAAAAACATGTTTGCAACCTTTTATCATCAAAGAAGCAAGAGTTGAAGTCACAACTGTTGTTAAGACTAAATTTTTTCACCACTGTATAAAAATTGTAAAAAGTATCGTTATAATCAGCTATCTAGTAGTATAAATTGCAGTATATAGTATAACTACCTAACAATTAATAGTGTATGCAACTTTTTAGCCATAAGCTACATTTTAAATTTATATACGGTTGTGGATAGTAACTTTGCTATGTCTGAAGCTTGTAGTAATTGAAAAGCATTTTCTATCGTGAAAAAGTAAGTATTTATGCCTTCTAGTTTTGATGCTAATCGCTGTTTTGTATACAGCTGTTGCAAACAATTTAGCTTTTCTTTTTTGTTATTTTAGCAGTATTAAAAGAAAGATAAATCAATTCAAGCGTGTAGAAAATAAAAATGTTATTTCCAAGTTCTTAATTTGACATAACCTCAAAATACTGAAATAAAGTTTTTCTATCTTAGATTTCCACTCACATTGCTTACAAACACATTCACCATGGTTAATTAAATTTTTCTAAATATTAACTTGATAATACAGTCATAATTATGGCATAGAATGAGATTTTTCTACTTTAGAGGTTTGGTTACCAATTTGTAAAATTGAGAAAAAAAAATTGGGTACAGAGAGATCGTTGCAAATCATCTGGAGATTATAATAATAAAAAAAAATTTTAAATTGGTTCATAATAGAGGGATGTAGGTGGTTTTGAACATTTTTTTTTTTGTTTGGCCCCAGTGTGCATCGGTTCAGTTACAAGGACTACAGCTAAAGAATGGAAAAGCAACTTTGTATGCGGATACTGGCGCAGAGATATCGATCATAAAAGTCTATTTTCTAAGCACTGACATGCTAATAGACAGTAGGTATTGAGTTGCTATTATCGGCGTGACTCACGGAGTACGCAAAACATTAGGCCCAGTACAGGCTTAGTTGCACGGATAAGAGTGCACATTACATGTCCCCCATGACTTCTCAATGGACGTGGAAGGAATCACAGAGTGAGATTTTTTTAAGCAAAACTGGGGCCAGATAAACGCTGCCGAGAAAATGATTAAATTAGATAAAGTTGAGATACTGCTGATAAAGCCAGAGTGTTTTAAAAATTCCTGCAAAATCGAGACAAATAATTTACACGCGAATGAAAAAAAGCATAAATAAAGTTAAAAAAGGCTGGATACTCCTTCAAAAGATGGCAGAGGAAATATTGTTCGGAAGTTTTATAGTCAGAAATATTACTGGAAAAATAGTCACAGAATGTATTAATATGGGTAACGAGATAAAATACGCCCCTGTTTCTGAAGTAGAGCTGCTAGATGACGAAAAAATTTTTTGGAAGCACTCAGAAGTTGAAGAAGACGGTGTTGAAAGCTTGGGAAAAGCAGTGGTAAGATTACTTAATGAGAAAAAAAATTATGATAAAGATAAAACGGATAATTTCGCGAAAAAGGAAGAGGAGCTAGAAAAACAAAAACGAGTAGACAAGATAATGCAACTTGTAGACACAGCCAGTGGAAACCACGAATAAATAGAACATGTGAGAAGGATAATCAAGTCAAACCCTCACGTACTCGACCTTGATGGAGAACCTCTCAAAACAACGCATTTTGTCAAACACCGAATAAAGACTACAACAGATTAACCAATTGTCGCAAAGAAGTATAGATACCCACCGTCGATCAGAGACCAAATGAAGACAGAACTAGAGAAAATGCTAGAGCAGGGGATAGTGGAACCATCTACCTCCCCGTACAGCTCAAACATTTAGATAATAGCGAAACAACTGGGGCCAAATAACGAAAAAAGAGTAAGGTTCGTCACAGATTTTTGTCAGCAAAAGTTCTCACAGTTAAGATTATTTAAATTCAAGTGCACAAAGATGTCACGCACAAAACGGCATTTTGGGGGCCAGACGGACATTACCAATACAGAAGAATGCCCATGGGGTGTAAAGACTCACCAAACACATTTTTAAGAGCAATTGCGCTAGCACTCGCAGGGTTGCAAGGTCATGAGATTGAAGTTTATCTTGATAACATAATAGTTTTTGCAACTAATCTTAAAGAGCATGGAGGGCGATTTATAAAATTATTAAAATGACTGGCAGACGCAAACTTGCCAATCGAACCCAAAAAGTGTCAACTTTTTAAGAGGGAAGCAAAGGTTTTGGGCCACATCGTAGGTAACGGACAGATAAAGACCGATTCTAAGAAGATTGAAGCAGCAAAAGAATACCCGCGTCCAACTAACACAAAAAAGGTAAAACAATTTTTGGGACTTTCCAGATATTATAGGCGATTCATAAAAGGCTACGTGAAGATTGCCCAACTTCCATCTATGCTATTAAAAAAGGACACAAAATTTACGTGGAGTGACAACGAAGCAGACACACTGAAAACTCTTATCGAAATACTGTGTAGCGGACCAGTACTCTACGCCCCCGACTTGGAAGAATCCTGTATCGTCATGACAGACGCGTCAGATTACGCGATTGAAGCGATCCTTAGTCAGGGAGAGATCGGAAAAGATAAACCGTGTGAGTACCCGTCTCACTGCCTTGAAGGAAGTGACCTTTACTACCTGACATACGACAAACAGTTATTGGCGATCGTATTTGCAAAAGAGCAATTCAGACTATATTGATACGGACGCAAATTTACGGTGGTTACAGATCATGAGCCGCTGAAGCAGTTTCACTCATCTAAACAACCAGACATTCGTTTGAACAGGCTTAAAGTGGAACTGAGAGGATATGATTTCGAAGTTATATACCACCTGAGCGTAAACAACGGACCACCAGACGCATTATCGCGAAACCCAATACTAAAAGAGGGGGAAGTGAATCCCGGACTGCCACACCAAAAGCTATATCAGCTAGCGAACAAACAGGAGGAAGAAAAACCGGCTGATAGCAATGGACCTCCAGCGTGCATCTCTAAAACACGAGCGACTCGTAAGCAACGTATTCAAGGGAAAACCAAAAAAGTAAAGCTTACTTATCCAGATTCAGAGAATTAAGATAAGAAAGAACAGAGGAAAGAACAAAATTCTGTTGGATGGGATAAAAACTACTGCAATATAAGAGCACACGGCCAAGCTGACAAAGACAGGGACTCCGAATCCGAGGAAAAAATAGAAAGAAGCACAAAATGAAGCGGAAGGAGGAAAACTGTGAGAAAACGAGGTTACCCAAGAAAAAATATTACTATTAACGATGTAAAAATGGAAACAGACACAAAAGCAACAGACAAAATTATTTCATAAGGGCTGGTGACCAACAAATTAGCCTATATACGAAGGGAGAACCGAATGCAACATGGAATAAAATCGACAAGCACACCGGCCATTGAGAAGAGCAAGGGTGCACCAAAGGGATGGAAAACTCGTAAACGCGTCTATTAGATACACTTCCGGAAAATCAAGCACAGTTTTCTACTACAGAATAAAATAAAAGTCCATTAAAAGACATTATCATTGTGAGTTGTGGGACACCAATAATAAAAAAATGACGAGACAGAAAATCATAGTCCAGGACTCGATGGCTGGTGCTGGCAGCTGATACAAGCAAGCTTAGCAGCCAAGGTGGCGAAGACACAGGGAGGTAAAAAAAAAAAATAAGTGATATCCAAAAGCTAATAAAAATGGACGAAGCAGCAGGAAAAACCGAGACCACGGAAAAGGGTGTTTTGGAAAGCAGAGACGTTGAAGTAGTGGAGAGAGCTGATCAAGTAAGAAGTGAATCAAAGGAAACAGAGACGAAAGAAGAGCTACCGCAGGATGAGCATGCGATGAATAGACCACTCGTCGATGATACTAATAGATATAATAATACTGATCGTGTAAACGGCGCGATCCGACACGACACACACCTTTACGACCTGCTAGACAGTCTTGGCGATGGATTTCGAGGGAAAGTCTTAACTGACGTTAAAAAATGAGAAGTCAAAGGAAAACAAGGGTTAAGGATAGATAAAGGAAGATGAAAATGACTTTGGAAAAAAATTTTTAAGTCCTACAGTCGGTAAAAATCAATAAGGAAAGTAGAATACGAAGATTAGGGATAACGCGCCCTCATCAAGTAATTTAAGGAAAAGAAATGCAACACCGGTCGAAGCGAATGAAGAAGACATGAAGACTCGTAAATGTGGATATTGTTGCGCAGAGCCACATAAAAAGCTTACGTTAGTTGATATACTCTGGGACTAAACTGTCTTTTTTATTGCCTCATACTTTTATGTGGATTGAAAATGTTACAAGACAAACTGAGGAAAACGCTCCTCAGTTTAGGATGAAAAAACAAATGCAAAGACCAAGAGGGCACAGAAAACATTTTAAAGGAGAGCCACGCATTTGGGGCTGGAGAATGCGCCTTTGTATTTTTTCAAGAATACAAGGTAAATATATGCATCTATTTGCAGCTATCAAGAGACTGAATGATTTTTTAAAATTTTGTAGGGAAAAAAAGGCAAACATTTAAGCATAAACATCTAAAAAATGATCATTATCAGACTCTGATGGAAAACAGAAAAGGAAGCAGAAAAGGAAGAAAAACAGAGAATCAGTGAAAATTCTATACAGCAGGAGAAAGATAGCACAATCGAAAAGGTGCACGTAAACAGAGACACACCACCACCTGATCCCCCACCACCACCTGACCTTAGTAGAACGTCAGGATTTTCATCAGAGGATGAGAAAGAGAGTAGGGGGCTCAATAAAGCTCTGATAGAGGCAAGTGAGAGCGACCCCAAAAAAGGAAATAATCTTAGGGATTTAGGGATGCTAAATAGATAGAGTATGTAGGACCCAGCTACCGCGTAACATATTACCATGGGTCCTGGGCGACGGCTCAGACCCCCCCCCCCCTACTATAGAGAGTAAACAAAAAGTGGAAGACCACCCTTTCAGATACTTAGACAATTAAGCCTTTTGCACAGTGTTGGAAAATGTCTCAGATACAGAAACAATTGATGCGCTTAACGAACAAGGTTATATTGACTTGATAATCATAAATAGCGAAGGGAGAGCCGTTGGAAATGCTATGCTTACCAAGAAAACAAAAGTATCCGTAATACGCATGTATGTGAGAAAGCACTTTATTGATAATGCGTTAAGGTCAGATATTAAAATTTGCTTGAAATCTCTTCGAGGGCTAGTAATAAGCAACCATATAAACAATATAGGAATAGTGAGGAACCTCGCAATTTTAAACCTGAATCAATGGACATACCTAATTAAAAGTAATTTAACAATTAGAGGAAATTTTGAAAGATATAAAAATTATATGTTCACTGTATACAAAAACACTGGTAGTACCACCGGCAGACAAACGGTTAAAAGTTATTAAAGAATATCAAGAATCTGCTTTAGAAGGCCACAGAGAAATCATCAAAACGTACCATAGAATCTCGAAAGACTTTTACTGGAGAAACATGAGGCCAGAGGTCAGGCAGCTCGTTCTCAGATGCAACTCATGTCAGATAAAAAAACTGGTACGGGTTAAAACCAAACAAGCATTGATTATTACAAATACACTGAGCAGGCCTTTTGAGAAGATATCCATAGATTTTTACAGACCTGTTAATAAGCCATCAGACCACGGAAATACACGTATTTCGTCAATTAAAGACTGACTGACAAAATTTATTGTATTAGCACTAGTTCAATGCGCAACGGCTCAAGCGACTGTGAGAGCATTGATGGACAAATTTTTTGCATACTTTGGAGCCCTGAAAAAATTACTGTCACACAGGGGGACGCACTTCGTAAACAAATCGATGGTAGAATTTGCGAGACTATTCAAGATTAACAAAATTGGCAGCTTAGCGTTTCACCCAAAGAGTAATAAAGCCATCAAAACAATGCACCACGTCTAAATACTTAAAGGCTTATGTTGACGCAAACGATGAATGGGACGAGCAAATACCTTTATGCATGCTCGCATATAATACATCCGAGCACGAGAGCACAGGATACAGTCCGTATGAGTTACTCTTTGGGCAAAGAGCACAGAGCACAGAGCCCCCAAGAAACACAGTATTTAGAGAATGATTAAATTTTTTTATTTTACTAATTTTCCTTATTATGCGCTAATGAGAGCCACAGCCGTAACAACAACCATAAGAGTGGCTCGCCCCCCACTTTTTTCTTTGGCACCACCCATGACCCACACCACCCCTCCAAGAATTCTTACCAGTATTCTCCCCCTGCTGCAGCGTCTGCAACCGCTGAAGACAGTTGACGTAACTGGGCTGACTGGGCTGAGAATCAGTGGTGGCAGCGACCAGCGTGGAAGGGACGAGACATCCACTGGCAGAACGTTGCAACTGATAGAAAAAAAAGAATAGAAGGAAAAGACAAATAAATAACTAAATGAACAAAGAAAAAAAAAGGGAAAATTACCTGGATTGACTGGTCGGTGTTCAAAAGGGTAGTCAGCAGCACCTTCCAGGTTGACGTCCACGACAAGCATCAAGATGGTGCTGTGGCAGCTACAGCCAATGGCCAGAGAATGGGAAGCCGCCTTTGCCAAGGTGTGGCAGTGCAGCCACAATACCTTCCCAGTAAAGCTGAGGACGGGCGCCCCCTCCTCCTCTCGCACAATCACGAGGAGTGGTGACCCCGAAGGGCAACGCACTTTGCAGGACACCAGCCCTCCTTGATAGGAGTAGCGCAACGTTGGCAGCGGCAAGGCACCGGAAGGCCACCCCAGTAACAGCAAGAGAACCGGAACACTAAAAAAGGCGTAGGGGTCGACTATTAGTTGTATCCCCAGCTAAAAAAAAAAAAAAAAAAAAAAAAAAAAAAAAAAAAAAAAAAAAAAAAAAAAAAAAAAAAACTGCATTAGAAAGAAAAAAAGACGCCATGTAAATACAGGGTAAACAGAGGGTACTTACCAAACCATGCTACCCGCAATATATGGGCACAAGCGCTGTCAGCCTACCGAGCACCATGATGCTCTGCCCATGAGGCCATTTTGCAGCGGGGACTTGCTAACACGCATACAGCTGCGTAATCTTTAACCCAGAACCCAATTATCTCCTCGTGGAAAATAGCACCCAACAGCAGCCCACACGCACTACCATCGGTGACACGGAATTCCATGGGTCGTGAGCCGTCTAAGGAAAAACGGACAAACCCAATGAGATGATAAAAAATTCGTTGAAACCAGCCATAGCTAACAATAATTTAGAGAGACCGTGCACGTCAGGAAGCGCAGAATATACTGATTTAGCAGCAACGTTGAGAAAAAGCAAACCCAAATTTGTACGCCTATGTCCTTTCCCACTTTAGGTGAGTCACTTGTAAGACGGGGAAATAAAAAAAAATTAGGAAATAACGTAGTATATGTCGTCAGGATACAGAGGCTTATAATATAGAGCAATAAAATTTTCTCTCTTCTTCCTCTTATGTCCACACTCGTTTCCACTGAAAATTAACTGAATGAGTGAATGCGTGAAGCATAGCCTGGTATGAGCGAAACTGTAATACACAAAAATAAAAGGGCATATGAAAAAAAGAAAAGATACAAAAATTGAGCAGCATTGAAAGTCGGTGGGTAAGTATGTATATATACTTACCAATGTGTAACAACCTTCTTTCACAAATACCCTTTTTTCCTTTCGTTAAACGGAAGTTAAGTTAACATTTAAGAACGCATAGAAGAATCCACATGTAAGGGGAAAACTACACTAGCAGCTCATAGCAATTACGCAAACGCAAATCATGAGCAAATTACCTAAGTGCATAGGCGCATGCGTAAATACAAAAAAAATATAAATACAGCAAAAAAATGTAAGAATTATGATGAAAAGTATCCATTTTTGTTTTTGTTTTAGGGCAGAGGTCACACAGGGACATAAGCAATTAGAAGAGATAGAATTAATCGAGAAAAATCCGGGGATAGTAGTAGAAAACCTGGGCCCAATCCAGTCAGCCACATCAACGTGAAAAGTTGTATGGTATTTAGATTAGAGCCAACTAACTAAAGAATCAAGACAGTTCTTACGGGCACAGACGCAAGCAAGCTGGAAGCGTACAGTAATTTTGAGAGAGAAAAGAGAATGCATGAGGCGTATAAATCGGGCCACTTATCATACAATTAATTAACCATATCATACAATTAATAGTGTCAAAACCAACTACCATAATCGATAAAAACAAGTATCCATCGTAACAGATAACAGTAATAACGTTTGCTAATCATGAAAAAGAACCACAAAATATTGAGAGATTTAAAGAAAAAGTGTGAAAGATAACGGAAGAAGGATTAAAAATATTTGCAGACCTAATAACAAGAGAAGACAGAGTATCAAATATGATAAAAGAATTTGAACAAATGGCCAACAAACTCTCAACAAAATTCAGGAGAGCAGTGTATATAATATCCACAGAATGTAGCCTAAATTTAGAGCTAAGCGCTTCTTGTGGTGCCTTAATTCTCACTTCATTGCGAGGTCATTACTTGGGGGGACCAAAAACCGCCTTAGTAACGTGTCCAAGATCATAAATGCAGTGGAGGTGAAGGTTCTCATCGTAGTACCATAAGACATGTGAAGGATGAGTGTATTGCGCGTATGCCCAAAAGGACCGCTGGATAGAGTTGGCGTTGATGGTACTGATGGATTAGAAAAATTTCTAACGGCAGTGTAGAGTTGCAGTGCCTACGCTGCAGAGTGAGGCAACAGTAACCTTTTATGTTGAAAAATCTGCTGACAGTGCCAACCGTTATAGACTCCCGATTTTTTTTTTTTTCTAAATACTAAGCAAGTTGTAAGCTTTTGTTTACTACTGTAAGTTTTACGACATTACGTTACCTAACCTAAGAAAATTCTTTTAAGAACCTTATTTTTATGTTAAAACTGAAGAAACCAGCAGCTAAGAAATTGATTAATTTGCTGACGTAGTTATAGAACTTTATTAAAGGAAAACACGATTAGTAATAAATTCTTTAAAACAAATTTGGTTTTAAAAAATAATGGCATAAGATAGACAATATGTATGTAGTAAGAGTTGAGGTTAGAAAAACACCTCAACCTTCAGAATCGAGTTCTCATGTATGACATGAAGGATGGACCTAGAGAGAGGCGATTGACGTCGGGGGTTGCACAGGACTTCGACTTTGGACCTAACCTTTGAAACTTGGAGTACAATTAACTGTTGCCCCTTAAAATGACTCCATGGGTCAAGCTGATGGACTTTGATGATGATGCAGCATTGCACGTCATAGCTAGATCTCTAGGGAAATCTGAACGCAAAATTTGGTCAGTGGTCGCGATGGTGTTGGAGTGGCTTTGAAATTACAGTCTTAAACTGGTAGTTGAACAAATGGAGATAGTCATCTTTGCAGGGGAAAGATGGTTTGAGAAGGCTTCTGCCTAACCGCTGTCGGTGAGGCAGTCTGCGTGAGTCTGGTGGTGTGCTATCTAGAACTACAGGTTGACTCCCGACTTACCTTCTGTAAGTACGGTAAAACAGTGACTAATAGAGCCACTAGGGTTATGGGAGTGCTGACAAGTGAAGTACAGAATGATATCATGTAATACCCTCATTTTACGCTATTTTTTTATTATGAAAGTAAAATAATGCCTTTTACTGCACCAGCGTGTAGTTTCAGGCATAACTATTTTATGGTAACCCAAATTTATAAATTGTGATTGTAAATTTTCACTTTTAAAATCTTTGAGGGCTTGAGACACTATTTGATCAAAATCAACATCAGTCATCGATTAAAAAAATGTAAGTTACCAGAGTGACTAATCTATGTTAAATGTCAAATGTCTACTTTTCTCCCCATATTTATTATGTTTAAAGCATTATCAGTAAGTACAACTTGGATTTACATGTTAAATTAGTTCAAAGCAATGTAATTATAGTCATTTACAACTTCACAATGTTTTTCTACTGTTTTTCTAGGCTCACTAAAATTGTAAGGATTAAAGAACATATTTTTTTCATTTGTCGTCCCTACAATTGCAACAAAATTTTGAGTGTTTACCACTCTATTTTTCCAGCCGTCAATCGTTAAGATTCCATCTTTTTTCTTTTTCGATCGAATTAAATTATAAAAATCATCGTACATGTTATTAATTAGAGGACCCACAAAAATCTTTTTACTTAGAGGTTACGACTTCCCTTTCTTTGAGTATAACCCCGGTTAATTTGTGGTAGTAACAATCGGCTAAGAATATTATCTGTACCGAGGAAACTCTATGATTAGGAACCAACATACAAACAATGATTGTGTTTATATGTCGGAGGGCGGGTTCGTGGCCCTGTGTAAAAGAGCGAAATTGCTCAACTTTGCCGATTATATACAATACTTAGAAAAAATTTATTATCAAGTTTCAAAATTTATCTGTTGAATAATCAATTAATTCCTGCACCATATACAGCAATTGTTCATTGATTATTACTTTATTGAGTTTTCCTGAATATTTCCTTAATTTAATCAATTTAATAATTTAATATCTTTTTTAACTTATTCAATATTTTTCTAATCTAATATCTTTTTTTTTATTTTATTCCTGTCCCTTTTTGGGGTTCAGATAATATTCTCAGTTTATTAAATGATTTCAAATCTTAACAGCTATTTTCTAGTTTTTATCTTAAACTATAAAAAGGAACTCGCAATCTTATATGGAGGGAAAGGTTTGCTTTAATAAGTACAATCAATTTATTTTTAATTATCTTATATTTATTCAATCATATGATTCTAAGGAAATTATATCTTAAATTTTTACATGTATTAATTTTATTTAAGTGATCGCAATTTTTTACGTTAATAATAAAAAACAATATATACTATACTCGACAATTCACTTAAAATTTATCCGCCTTTTTAATAGAAAATTTTACAAAATGACAATTTGAAATTTCCCTCTTTAGTATCTCTGCTTGAACACGTTAGGTTAGACTAATACGAAATTTTATTACAGCCGCGGAAAGTTAGTGTCAGGTAACTACCTATCCGACCAAGTCACGTAAGGTTAGGTCGTTCTCAGGGCCCTTGGGTGTCTTGAGCACTGCTCAAGTCATCAACCCAGGAACTTCGCCTAAGAACGTGATCGCTAACGCTAGTGCCTCGACTAGTTGGGGGTGCGTCGTCTCCACGCTTAAAGCGGTCGAGCACCGAAAGTCCAAGTAGGTACCGGTTAGTGGAAGTGTTACCTTGGTAATGGTGTACACACTTACTTTTCAGCTATCGGCCTTCGTACTTTGTCTCTTCCTCTCTTCGTCTCTTTCTCTCCCTTCGTGCTCGTCGCGGTATGGTACCGGTGCACGGGAAAGTTCCAGGTCTGGGTGAGCAACGGATATACCGCGTCCCAGGGTCGCTGGAAGATGAACTGCCTTTGCATTGCGCAATGGTGCCCTTTATGCTAACGTTATTTCCTTTTGAGTAGCAGGTTTTCCCTAACTCTAGCGTTTTCTTAACGTACTAGACGCACATTCCCCGCGCGTGGCGTTCAAATTTGAATTTGAAAATAGGAATTTTTTTTATAAAATGAAATATATGTATGTACAAAAAATTTGAATTGTCTATTAGACGGATTTTTTATTATAAGAAAATACAATAAATAAAAGAATATAAGTATAAATGTAAAGCGTGTATTATAAATTCTAGATCGTAGAAGTGCCCCCTTGCATCTGCCCCCTCTAATTTGTGAAAATAAAAAAAAAATTTTTCTATGAACAAATTAGGTTAGAAGTAATGAGTTTTATTTATTGTTATTTACATTGGTTTTTACGTATATCTGAATGTTTTGTACTGGCTTGAACTTTTTACGGAGGCGATATGGTCGAGGCTTGTTTAAGGGATGAGGTTGTGTGATGGTTTTTGTAGGTGTAGCGATGGGTGTGGTTGTAGGTGTCAACTTGGGTTTGGGTGGCGTGTTTGTCGTGTTTTCTTGTGTTTTTTTGTTTTGTTGACTGAATTTGGAATGAGGTGGGATGACTATGATTGATTTGATTTTTGGTTGTGTGGGTGGAATGATGGGTCGGCTGATTTGAACAGGAGCGCAGTCAAAAAGTCGGGAGCAGGTGGTTTTTGTTTTGGTTGGTGGTGGACCGAAAAGTGTGTTGAGGGCGTCTCGTAATTTTTTTTCGATGGATATTGATGTGGAGGTTTCATGAAAAGGATGAGTCGTGAGTGGTGGTGGGGTTTGGGTTAGGGGTGGGGGAAGGGGAATCGTAGGAAGGATAGATGTAGAGGGTGCAACGATTGAAGCCTGAGTATTTGTTGGGTACGGGAGCCCCATGACCCATTGCTCCGCTCGTATCTGCTGGATTTTCGTCATTTCCAGATGTTTCTCCTTTTCCCTTTCCGTTCGTGCCATGGCAACTTGTTCTTGTTGGTCACGTGGCCCATGGGAAACTGTTTGGAGTTGCTTCTCCCTTTCTTGTAGTTTTTCTAATTTTTTTTTTATTCTCCTTTCGGCATTCTTCCCCATCTATTAAGGGTTTGTTATTTATGTATTTATGCTTATACGGTTGATATTTGTCCCAAACTACTGACGACACTGACAACACGTTTTCCCTCACCTCATGCTATTTTATTATAATGTGAGGCGCTCGAGGTCCTCAATCGCGATGTCATTTTCGATATCGATATAATCATCGTGTGTCTCCGTATTCGTTTCTCGCGGCGGATTTTTTGTAGGCGACTGTGATGGGTTACGTGGGCCTTCTGATGGACCAAGGTCCATTTGTGACTGGTTTAATTCTCGTAATAATGTCTCTAGGCGTTGTTTAGTCCACTTTATTTTGCGGTTAAGCCGTTGTTGTTGTCTCTTTGTCCTCATTCTGTGTAAAGTAAGGACGCAATTCAATACCATGAAACATTCCCCTAATTTTATTTTGGTCGTTAGTTAAAATAAAGGTGGAGTGATTTATAATTTTAGTGATGGTATAAGGGCCTTCATATAGTTCTGAAAATTTAGCAGTAATCCCGCTTTCCGAAAACGATACTGGGTTTGTTTTTATTAGGACTAGACTTCCCAACTTATAATCTGTGTATTTCTTTAGTGTGTTATGTTTATCTGCCCTTTTCCTTCCTTTTCTTTCAATCCTATTAGCTGCTAAGTTAACTTTATCAATGTAGGGTATTGGTGTTTTATCAGGGGCCTCGATATGCTTATGCCAAAATCGTATAGGTAAGGTGTCTAGTTGTAATTCTGTAGGGGTGTATTCTGTTGTGTCATAGTGGCTTTCATTTATACAATTTTGGATAAAATCTACCCAGTTTCCCCAATTTTTGTGTTTGTCTTTGACTAATACTCGAAAAAATCGTCCTAGCTCCTGATTCACCCGTTCAATTGTATTACTTTGTGGGTGTCGTATAGAGGAAAAACAAATTTCAATCCCGGCTTCTTCGAGTGTTTTCCGCCACTTATGCGCGGTGAACTGAGTTCCGTGATCTGATTGTATACGATTAGGTTTACCATATGTCGGGAAGTAGTGATTGAATAATTTTTTAATTGTTGTTGTCGTGTCGGCTCGCCTAATCGGATACAATACCACAAATTTCGTAAAAACATCGATTACGGCCAAAATGTGGCGCACCCCTCCCCGTGAAATGGGCAATGGTCCATAGAAATCAATCGAAATCAAATCTTTGGGTCCGTCGGGTAGGATTGGTCGTGTTTCAAAATGTGATCCCGTAGTATATATTTTTGTTCTTTGACACGTATCGCAAGTACGAAGTGTTCTTGCTGCAAATTTTTTAAATTTTGGATATGCAAAATCGTCTTTGAGCATTGCTACACATTTATTGGCCCCAATGTGTGCATATAACTCATGCACTTCTATAATAATTTCTTTGGCTAGGCATGTTGGTAGGAGAATTTTCTTTCTATGATTACATAATTGATAGAGGATTTCTCCTTCCAGTTTATACCGGGTATATTCATGTCCATTCTTTATTTTTTCTTTAATGGCGCGTATTCATTTATCCGTTGATTGTAAGTTTGATATGTCTTTAAGTTGTTTTAATATATTGTTATCCGGTTTTCTAGTTAATATTGTAAATATATTAAATTCCTCAATCCTGTTTTGGTCCTTTTCATATGCGTATCTAGTTAATGAATCGGCCGCAACGTTTTCGCTTCCCTTGATATATGTTATTTCAAAATTATAATCCTGAATGGAAAGCATCCATCGCGTTAATCGGGCACTTAAAAATTTGCATGACATTAAATATGATAACGCACGATGGTCACATTTAATATAAACCTTGGTACCCCTTTCGTTTTCATCTTGATCTTTTTGGCATAGGATAGCTCCAAGTGTGATATTACTTGCATCGGTATACAATACAAAGGGTTTGTTTAAATCGGGGTGATTTAAGAATAAATCGTCGTGGAACAGTTTCTTTACTCTGTTAAAGGCCTATAAATGCTTGTCTCCCCAATTCCAGGTTTTTTCCTTGCGGATCAATTCCAGTAATGGTTCCATTTGTCCCCAAACACTATGTGAGAATTTGGCACAAAAGGTTACTAACCCTTGAAATCCTTTGATTTCTTTGGCGTTTCTGGGTATTGGAAAGTTTTTTATTTTTTCTATTTTTTCCGGGTCGGGTTTAATACCATGTAGAGATAGCATATGTCCTACAAATTTAATTTCTTCCCGACAAAATTTAACTTTTTTAAAATTTATAGTTATATTTTCGTTTGAAATTCTTTCAAAAAGGATCCTGAGGTGGTTCAAGTGTTCAGGAAATGTTTTAGACACACATAAATAATCATCTACAAAATCGATTATAAAATCTCGGATACCATTGAGTAAAAAATCAGATGCTCTAGTTAAAGCAGCGCTACTTATCTTCAAACCGAAAGGCACAACCTTGAAATGGTACGTTCTTTTTTTATGCGAAAATGCCGTGTATTTCCGTGATTCTTTGTGCAACGGGATCTGCCAAAAGCTTGTTGTTAGATCAACACTTGTCATTACCCCAATGTTACTACATTTCCTTAACACTTTGTCCATTTCCTCGGCTCCATCGTGATCACTTACTAGTCGTTCATTCAACTTTCGTGCATCAAGGCATATTCGTACCGAACCATCAGATTTTGAAACTATAGTAAGCGGGTTTACGTATACGCTATCCGAGTGTTCTATTATATTAAGTTTAAGCATTCGTTTAATCTCGTTATCGACCTTTTCTTTTAGCTTGGTGGATACAGGGTAAGGGTATAAAAAGTAAGGTTCATCATTAGTGACTTTCAATTTGTATGTGTATGACTTAAATTGTCCTGGTTCTTTACGAAAAATATGTCTATAATGTTTTATTAAGCATTCAAGTTGGTTCTTCTGTGTATTATTAATGTTTTTTAGCTTTTGTAATTTCTCAGATATCTCGTCATCAGATATTTGTAAATCTGTAACCAGAACCTCATCATTGGAATTACTGAGCTCTGATTCGTTTTGGATAAATTCTATTGTGTCTAGTTCTTTTTTATATGTATTAAATTGTATTACCTTATGTTTATGTTCGTAAGGGAAAATAATTTCGTCTTTGTCTAAGTGGATTTCTACTTTATTTTTCTTTAAAAAATCAATTCCTAGTATGCAACCCCGAATCAGTTTTGGTATTATAAGAAAGTCAATTTCTAAATGAATATTTTTTATTTTTACTTCTGCTCTGAACTGTTTTTTAACTTTAAGTGATTTTTCACCGATAAAACCGCATGCTTGGAATCCAATTACCGGAAGGGTAGGGAAAATTTTCCATGCATCGTTATATTTTTCATAAGTGTCTTCAGATATACATGTGAGTTTACTCCCCGTATCTATTAAGGCCTCTAGTTCAACGCTTTTTATCTCAATATTGATTTCCGGGCATAAAAAAGCTTTATTGGTTAACTGATTTTCGCTGTGTGGTTCTTCTAGTAGTGTCTGTCTTAAATCTTCGAATACTGTATGTATTTCTGGTTTGACTACTGAACAACTTTTTATTTGATTTTTATGGCAAATTGAGTAGGAATGGCATGCATTTGTAACAATATTAGACTTATTCTCCTCAGTCACTTTTTTTTCAAGCTGGTTATCAAATGGAACCAAAACTGTATATGTACGAGGTATCAAACATTCTTGAGCCTTGATAAGTAGATTCCCTTGATTATTGTTAATTTTCGACATTATTTTTAAATTTTTATTTCCATGTGGTAGCGTGGTAGTGTGTAAGGTGTTTATGTTATTTTTTTGTTCGGGCTTGGATTCATAATTTTTTAATATACTTGTCTTTGTAATGCCCCCTCTGATCGTTGTATCCCATGAAGTATAGGTTTGATAATCTTTAGGGATTTGGAATACCACGTCTATTCGTTTTCCTGATTTGGGATCTCTTCAATTAAATTTATTTGAGTTCCCTGGGTCCCTCGATTGTATGAGCTACTTTGTGGTCTTTCTACGTATGGTCGATTGGAATTATTATTGTTGTTAGTTTGTTGACCTGAGTTCGTATTTCGGTTTATGGTGGTATTATTTGTATTGTTACCGCGGTCACGCCAATTGCTATTGGGAGGGTTTGGTGTTGAGGCTCGGAAGTTGCTATGATTCCGCGTAGGGCTTGGGTTTATTTGTCTCCCGGAATCTATGTATGAATTTTCTCGAATCGAAATTGAGCTATTTAACGCGCCTACTGCATCCATAGAATCTAAGAGTTTTATGAGATCGTCAATTTTGTTAATTCCCCGAAGAATTATAGACTGCTGTATGACTTCGTCAAAATGATTTGCGAATTTCTCAACGGCCTCCGCTTCAGTGGGTGGTGCTGATAACATCTTCACGTAACTATACAAATTTAACACGTACTCACTACGGCTCATATTATTTGTGGCTTCGTATGCATTCCATTCGAGCGCTCGACGAACTTTAGCTTGTACCGTCGTGTTCCAATATTTATTCAAAAATAAAGTTTCAAAATCATTCATGGAATTTATTCTTTCTTCGATGTGCTCAAACCAATCAAGTGCCGGGCCTTTTAATGCTTGAGATAATACTAATTTAATCGTGTCAGTTTCTATGGAAGTTATTTGAATGTAAGTTTTTAAGGCTTTAAGGAATTTGATTGGTCGATCACTTGCAGCTGCGCTAAAAGTAGGTAAATCTACTTTCAATTGAGAAACTCCTCTGCCTTGTACGTTATTTAATTTTCGGGTGATGATCGATTCCACGTCTTTTTTGTGTTGGGCGATAGCCTCGTATATGCGATCATCTTCCTGTTCTAAATTGACTATGGCTTGTGTTTGTGCCGTGACTGTTTGATTGAGTTTTTGGAATGTTTGTGTTGTTTTCCCTATGTTTAGTGCGAGTTGATCGAATTGTTTATTTGAGTTATCGAGTATTTCTGATTGTCTAATAAGTTCTGCCTGACGTTGTGCGTTTTTAGTACGTATTTGATTTTGTGTTTGTGTGAGTCGTTCTATATGGGTCTCCAGTGCATCGTACGTATGTGTAAGTCGCATCGATTGTTCTTTCAGTGTGTTCGTTTGTGTGATGACTTTATTTACTTTGTCAATAATTTGTTCCGAATTATTCTCGGGGTTGAGAGGTAGGATTTCAGCCATTAGCTGCTTTTGGACCCCTATGACCTCGAAAATATTTCCATCATTTCCACCCACTGTATTTGGCTGAGGTGACTCCTCTAATGGAAAAATTCCACTTAAGTTATCTTCGTTTTCCCCGTGGATCTGAGCCGTTACTTGTTGTGTTTCTTCATTATTGCCCCCTCGTCGTGTTTTAACCATTTTTAAGGCAAACGAATAATATAAAACTTTTAATAAAATTTAATAATGTGTTTATTTATAATATAATACAAGCCAAAGTGGTACTAAACTTTTCTGTGACTTTATGATCACTTTTCAAATTCTCTATCGATTCAAATTCGTTTGGAAAATCCCGTAGTGCTCGATAATTCAGGAGTTTTTTATAAATATGTGTAATTTCCGAATCAAGGAAGGTAAAGTATCTGTTAAAATTACAATCAGTTAAATAAAATTTGTTGAGTTCGTTGGCTATTTGAGTAAGGTCTTTTTGTCGGACTAATTTTAATTTATTTATTTTTCTGTTAATAGTATCTATGACTGGCTCTAGGGAATATATGTGTGTGATTTGTGCTTTGAGTTCTAGTAGTTGTTGTTTTTGTGTAGCGTTTTCTCTCTCGAGCTCCTCAATTCGTCGCACTATTGCCTGATAATGGAGCCCAGAGTACGCAGTTGGCTTATTATTCTCCTTGGATTTTGGCATCTACAACATATTGCGCGGAAACTAATATAAATTTTTTTGCACCCATTCAAACACTCCCTCTTACAATTGCGAGTCCCACGAGGGGTACCATTTACGACTTCCCTTTCTTTGAGTATAACCCCGGTTAATTTGTGGTAGTAACAATCGGCTAAGAATATTATCTGTACCGAGGAAACTCTATGATTAGGAACCAACATACAAACAATGATTGTGTTTATATGTCAGAGGGCGGGTTCGTGGCCCTGTGTAAAAGAGCGAAATTGCTCAACTTTGCCGATTATATACAATACTTAGAAAAAATTTATTATCAAGTTTCAAAATTTATCTGTTGAATAATCAATTAATTCCTGCACCATATACAGCAATTGTTCATTGATTATTACTTTATTGAGTTTTCCTGAATATTTCCTTAATTTAATCAATTTAGAAATTTAATATCTTTTTTAACTTATTCAATATTTTTCTAATCTAATATCTTTTTTTTTATTTTATTCCTGTCCCTTTTTGGGGTTCAGATAATATTCTCAGTTTATTAAATGATTTCAAATCTTAACAGCTATTTTCTAGTTTTTATCTTAAACTATAAAAAGGAACTCGCAATCTTATATGGAGGGAAAGGTTTGCTTAAATAAGTACAATCAATTTATTTTTAATTATCTTATATTTATTCAATCATATGATTCTAAGGAAATTATATCTTAAATTTTTACATGTATTAATTTTATTTAAGTGATCGCAATTTTTTACGTTAATAATAAAAAACAATATATACTATACTCGACAATTCACTTAAAATTTATCCGCCTTTTTAATAGAAAATTTTACAAAATGACAATTTGAAATTTCCCTCTTTAGTATCTCTGCTTGAACACGTTAGGTTAGACTAATACGAAATTTTATTACAGCCGCGGAAAGTTAGTGTCAGGTAACTACCTATCCGACCAAGTCACGTAAGGTTAGGTCGTTCTCAGGGCCCTTGGGTGTCTTGAGCACTGCTCAAGTCATCAACCCAGGAACTTCGCCTAAGAACGTGATCGCTAACCCTAGTGCCTCGACTAGTTGGGGGTGCGTCGTCTCCACGCTTAAAGCGGTCGAGCACCGAAAGTCCAAGTAGGTACCGGTTAGTGGAAGTGTTACCTTGGTAATGGTGTACACACTTACTTTTCAGCTATCGGCCTTCGTACTTCGTCTCTTCCTCTCTTCGTCTCTTTCTCTCCCTTCGTGCTCGTCGCGGTATGGTACCGGTGCACGGGAAAGTTCCAGGTCTGGGTGAGCAACGGATATACCGCGTCCCAGGGTCGCTGGAAGATGAACTGCCTTTGCATTGCGCAATGGTGCCTTTTATGCTAACGTTATTTCCTTTTGAGTAGCAGGTTTTCCCGCATTCTAGCGTTTTCTTAACGTACTAGACGCACATTCCCCGTGCGCGGCGTTCAAATTTGAATTTGAAAATAGGAATTTTTTTTATAAAATGAAATATATGTATGTACAAAAAATTTGAATTGTCTATTAGACGGATTTTTTATTATAAGAAAATACAATAAATAAAAGAATGTAAGTATAAATGTAAAGCGTGTATTATAAATTCTAGATCGTAGAAGTGCCCCCTTGCAAGGTATATAATACATTAAATATTGCAGTCAAAAAAGTACGCAGCAAGAGCTTCATCAATAAACCTTTTCCTAATCATATTAGTTGGTTTTTTAAATCATGCTTATAAAGTTAAAATAAATATGATTATCTTACTAATAATACGGAATTTTTTTAATTACAAAAAAAAATACGGGAAAGATTTTTTTTCCTCTCATCGTCCATTTTATAACTTGAAGTATAAAATTAAAACCTAACAATATATGGGTGTAATATCTTTATTTGAATATTAAAACATTATTACAGCGTATGAATTGAGCTTGAACCAGGGATGAATTCGGGTATTACTGCCACTTCTAATTTCAGGGAATTTCGTAAATCTATTCTAAAGACCTGCATGATTAACTAACTTTTTTTTCTCTTGGAAGTAAAGCCTATGCAATTAGGTACTTAAAAAAAAATATTTTTCGCCCTCTGGGTGGTTTGGGGAGGCTGGTACTTCCTCGGGCAAAAAAGCAGTTTTCCGATACTCGTTTGAAAAGTCTCCTTTGCGAACCTCATTGTGGACCTCACCTTCGGCTCGGACCGCAAACCTCTTGGTTCGCAAGCTAAGACTTTTCGAACTCGTAGGAAAACTACTATTAACTAATTTTGAAAGGAAATAACTATTAAGTCTTAAAATACTATACAGTAAAATATTTTGATAAAGGTAGTATTATAAAATTAAATACTTATGTAGTTACTAATATTGTATTTGGATTACGGACAAGAATTTTATAATTTAAAGAAACTCTGATTTTTAATACAGTTATGAAATTCAACACGTAAAGTATCATTTCTATTTTATTCATGTTGCATACAAACATTAAATAGTTAAAAGGATAACTGGTTCTCCGCCCTCGGGTGGTTTTGGGAGGCTGGTACTTCCTCGGGCGAAAAAGCAGTTTTCCGGAACTCGTTTGAAAAGTCTCCTTTACGAACCTCATGACGTCCCTCGCCTTCGGCTCAGGCCGCAAACCTCTCGGTTCGCAAACAGATACTTTTCAAACTCATAGGAAAACTGCTGTTTCGCAACAGTGTGCGGAAAAGAGGTGTTTTCCACACTGATATTAGTGCGGAAAATCGATCTTCCCACATCGTGTGCGGAAAAGGTGTGTGGCAAAGTTTTTTCCGCACAGTATGCGGAAAAGCTGTGCAACAAAAACCTTTTTCGCATACTATGTAGAAAAATCTATTTTCCACACTTATACCAGTGCAGAAAACACCTATTTTCCGCACACTTATTGCGAAAAAACTTGTAAGCAACTCATGCGGGACGATTTCCCGCACTCGCGTGATAGACTCGCACTCGTGGCTGGTGACGGTAACTCGTGCCGTCCGATCACACTCATGCTACGCACTCGTGTGCTTAACTGGCACTTCTTCCCGTCAACTCCGGCCACTCTTGCGAGTCAATCACGACTCGTGCGGGAAATCGTCATTTCCACACTTGTTACGTAAATAACTATTTCAGTACACTTACAGACGTACTCTACAGTCTGAACTTAACTTTTTGTACATGAATATTAAAAACTGAAAATACATCTTTTATAACACGTTGTTCCTATGACTAACAATCACTGTTACAATTAAATTCCAGTTACAACTTTTCTATTTGTTCTTTAATCTTTTCTCCTTTTTTTATTTTGAAAGGTGTTTTTTTTAACCTTATTTTTCTCTTTAATTAGCTTCAATTTTTGCTGCCGCATAAAAACTGCTTTTTTTTTTAAATTTATTTTCACTCTTTCAAAAAAATTATTTTTTTTTTTTTACTTTTTTTTCTTCTTTCTAAACCTTTCATATTCTTCGTTTCTCTATTCTCATCTCTACTTTTATTTGTGTACTTTCAGGTTTGATTTTTTCTTTCTGTTTTTTTTTGTAATTTTACCTTTTGTTCTTTGGGTCCAGATATAATACATGAAATTTCGGAAGATTTACGTTTATTTTTTGCTTGTTATATACCAATACGAGGCCAGTGTAGTTACTGAGATATTTGACGGTGAGACTGATCTTATTATTTTTTTTTAAGCTACTAAATGAGTCATTTTAATTTAGTTGTATGTTTCATTTAACCAGAGGTCATATTTATTATGAAATTTCTTCACTATTATCAATACGTCGATTGGTTATTTTATAAACTGGAATAGATTCATTAGTTGAACTTGAAATTGTTTTTATAACACAATCTGAATCTGAGTTTTCAGGACAGACATTTACATGTATTTTATTTTGTTCTTGTGATGTAACTACTGCTTTATTAATTAAAAAGTTTTTTTTTGACAATGAGCGTCACTTACGTTTTGTTTCATATCAAGATGTTTAGAATCTCTTAGAGAAAAATCTGACAAAGCATGGGTAGTTTTACTTGTTAAAATATCTGGTACTGATTCTACAATCATTGGAATCATAGGTTCATTATTTATTACTTCTTTCAACATAGCATTATTCACTATAACTTCTGGATTTTCATCACAGGTAAGCCCATGTTTTTTTTCTACAAAAGATACAGTCTATAGCGAAAACAATAAAGACAATTGTTACAGTTTACATTGCTTTCGAAAAAAAATTTATTGTACAGTGATTATTGAAGTTCTGCTGACAAACAAAAAACTTCTATAATATTTAAAATTTATAGAACTTTTAGATATTTAAAAAAATATTTTATATTATTCATTTAAATAAGTTTCCGTTGCATTTATAAATTTACTAGAGAATCTGGTGTCGACGACATCTTCATTCAAATTTTCAGGAGAGTCTTTAAGTTCGTTATTTGCTACACTTAATGGAATGTGTGGTGACTGATCAATCTGTTTAATCATAAAAACATATTTTATACATAATCCTCATATACTTACAAGAACAGTAAAAAATCCTATTTTAATAAACTTATTATTTTCACCTGACAATGTACGTTTTGAATGTCACTTAATTTTATCGATGCATGTACATCCAATTTTATACTGTCAAAGAATCTTTGTAGAAGTAGAGCAATTTGAGTGTTATTTCTTCCAATACACAGAGCTTCACGACAAAATAATTAAACGGTTATATGCCAGTGCAGTTTAAATTTCTTGAAAAAGGAAACTTAAATGGTAAGTTAAATGAGACGTATGGCCGTCAATATTTAAAATAATAGGTCTCTGTATTTTTTTTCTTTTTTAACCATGGATCAAATACGTTGGCTACATATTTAACAAAATTTTTGGCAAGCACCTAGCTATTATCCAAATAACCATAACTGAAGTCTGGCGGTAAGAACTCAGCAGCATTATTGGGCAGTGATTTTCCAGAAAATAATACCATTGCTGGGGCCAACTCTCCCGCTGCACTTGCTGTGACTAATACGGTAACATTCTGTTTTTCATTATTCTTTACAATTTTTAAAACATTTTTCTTTTCTTTTGGAGCTAAAACTTGATAAAGCTGTAGGATTTAGAGAAATATCTGAAAAATAACGTGAGATTTTTAATTATAAAAAACAGCTCTGTACTTAGTTCATAGACACAATAAAATTTTTCTGTCCCATCGCAGTTAAATGTACGTGCTAGATTAGTATTAAAAATCTAGTTGGTCTCTAAATATGCCTGAACTTCTGCTTACCAGTTTCGTAGTGAAAACTCATAGACTTGTGCTCGACTAACAAAATCTTTTGCTGATACTCTAATGGAAATTTCAAGATTTCTTTGCATGAGACCTTCGTATCATGCTCTTCCTGAATACTTATTCTTGAACTGGTTTTCTCTTTTTACATTTGAACAAATGGTATTAACACTCTTAAGCACTTGATCTTTTGAAATAGGAAATCCAAGGTGACAGCTTGTAGTGATCCAATCCACAATTTGTTTTTCTTTCTGTGCATTTCAAATTGTTTAGGAACCTGGCTTTTTATTTGTATACTTACCATCACTTTTGGCTATCAGTGTTGATCTGGGGATTTTATATTTATTGGAAACAAAAGATACATTTTTGCCCTTACTTGTATCTTTTAAAGCTGCTGTAACTCTATCAAGATCATAACTATTTCACTTTTGTTTTGCTTTTTTCTTGAGCGTAGCAACATTTTTCAGATTAACTTCTGTGTCACGGGCACTTTTCTGTTTTTTTTTTTGCCATATTTCCGCTTTAACAATACCAACGTACTTTTTTAAGCAACAAAGACCATAGGCAAACGGTAAACACAACTTTTAACTACGATACTGCGTTATAAGGTAAGGTTAAGCCAACCTACTAAAAGGCTGAGAGTAATTGTAACACGACTTGAAATTCGTGCATGAGACACTGCCACTTCAATTAGAAAACCAAAAAAAATTTGTGATAGTGGATTAATGATTTAAATAGAAAGAGCATCTTCACTTTTATTGAAAAAAGTTAATTTGTTGTGATACTTATAAATATACTTCTGAATAACGTATTTTCTCCATTACTAAAAAGTGAAAAAAATAGAATCTTACGGCCAGAATTTTATAATGTCGAAAAATTTTTACATTTTACTTTTTCCTAATGTATTTTTATGCATATATATTTATTCGCATCACACTTATTTAAACCCTAATAAATTATGGCTTTTATTTGTGTAATGCAACTAAATACATGATATAAATAAATAAAATGTATACTAGAGCTGCCAAAAGACAAGACAATACGATGTTTATAATATCTTGTTATAGTTATTAATAAATACTCGCCAATCAAGTCTTGTCTTGTTCTCGAGTTTATTTTGTGCAAGTGATCTTAATGTTGTCTCGTCTTTTTTAAGATCTTGTTAAAAAAATCTTGTTTTAAAATACCAATAGCTTTGATGTTTTATAAATAAAACAACCATAGATAAAAAAATTATGCTACACTTAGATTAAGAAAAGGTATTGAATGAATAAATAGATAAATAATGTTGTTCTAAAATAAATTCAAACATGTATTTATTTAATAAATATTTTAAATGCTACTTATATACATTAAAACGTCTATTCTTCTGAATCCAGTAACATCTTATTATATTATATCTTTTACTATAAACATCTCTGCTTTATATTAATTATTTCAATGACTTGATTAATTGTAAGATCATATTAACTCTTATAACATCTAATGATATACTAAAATTTTTAAAGTAATGATTTATATTTTCTTGTGTTAAAGAAATTTTAATTTTCCTATTAGTTTTTGACAATGGTAATTTCCAAATTTTTTGTTTTAGCTCACTTTTCCTCAAGGATCTTATACACAGCATGACTTGAATCAAAACATAAATTAAAGAACATCGTTTTATTGTGACAAGAACAGAGGCTGCAGAAACCAGCTGCTCAACTGCAATAAAACTTGGCATGATATCGATTATCTCTGGCCATCTTTGGTAAAATAGAAAAATCACTCTCGTTTTCTTCCCACCATTGTAAAATAGGCTTTTCCGCAGGAGCCCTGAGCCTGTCTCAATAGTTATTAATTTCCATTTTCCAATTTTCATTGTTATCTGTTTTAACAGACTACAGTGACAGTAGAATTTTCAGTACAATTTTTCGCATACACATTATAATAGTCGTTTTTGATAAAAGTCTCAAATTTTTCGATAGTTTTTTTTCTAACTCCTTACTCCACACAATTTTATCAAAATCTTTAAACTTATAACGTGGGTCAAAAATTTAACAAACAATATACATCCAGTTACATTTTGCGATAATGTTCAGCTAACTTATCCAAACCAGATAAGTAAGCTTTTAAGAGGTTTTGATGTATAGAATCCAAATTTGATTCTTTTTTAACTTTTTCTGCCAGTTTAAAAAGGATTAACTCAATTTCATTTAACAGCAAATTAAAAATCACAACGGCAGGTGGCATAGGTGATTTTTTTTCAGTGGAAATCATGGCAGTTGCCTGCTTAAAGTATTTTCAATAAAATATATATGCCTGTAAGAAATACCAATCAAAGTCACTGAAGTGATACATCTGAAGTTCTACAATATTCATACAAAGCACATTTATAGCTAGTTGTAGGTGTAGCGCGGTTTCGATAAAATAGCTTGTGTTATTTTACTTAGTTGTAACATCCAAAGTCAGTTTAACGTATTTCATACTTAGAGCTATGTATAAACTTTTTAATTGCGTGTTTACGACCTTTTCCGACGAATTTTTCTTAAATAAAGATCTTAATTTACAAATAATATTTTTGGAATTAATTTCTTCGTCTGTTCTCCTCATTATTACTTAATTTATCATTGTTCTCATAATCACTATACTTACTCAGATCAATTTATTAATTTTTCAGTATCATTCAATTTAACGATAAATAATTTAAGTACATCTTTGACCCCTAAATTAAATAAATGCACCAAACATCAAAATTGTTGATTTTTGTGATCAAATAAAATATTTATTATATATGCATTACTCTGATCAAAAAAGAGTGCAAGCAAAAACTAATATCCTAAACACAGCTGTATAAAGGACTGCTTACAATAAGCGCATACTGTACACTATCACCAGGGCAGCAGCGAAGCAATGAGACGCGGCCCTTGATAAATTAGTGCGCGTGTAGACAACGTATACAAAATTTATGTATAATACACTTGTTGTACCATTCACATACCACAGACACGCACGGCTAAAATTACACATTGTAGTATTTTTCCCTGTTTAAAATAAGTTCAAAAAATCGGCGTCTCCCCTCTTGTGCCCACGTGCACCTTTATATTTACACATACGCGTGCCCATTCACGAGCCATAAGACATGGCTCTCCACACGCAGAGTGCGTATACATATACGCATAAGTTTTTTCTGCTCCTCCACCACCTTCTTTTTTCTCTTTTTTTTTGCCGTGCGTGCGCACGACCCATAAGTAGGATGAAATGAAATGAGGCACTCAGCATAGGTTCTATATTTGTGTTTCACCCGCAGTGGGCGACCACATAGGGGCGCGCGAAGGTGGTACTCAATTTTTGTTTTTGCTTACTAACTTGTTAGGTATTACAATTACTCTATATGTATTTGGTTATATAACATTATTGAGTGGAAATGAAATAGCTACTCTTACTTTGAAGTAAAGATTTAAGCTCGAATTTTTTATGGTACATTTTTACGAAAAAGTTATAAATGTGGTAGCTTATATACTTACTGTTGGAAGCATGCACTTTTCCAAAGTTTTTTGTTGATTTTCTTCTTCCGCAAACATCTGCGTTAATATATCCGTGTGGGTTAAACGTAAACGATTAATTCCTATGGTATTGCTGTTTGTTCTTAAAATTTTAACTTTGCACAGTTTTATCTCACATTCGCTACAGATGCCAATATTATCACCTTTACTATTGAGTCATCCAAAATACTTGGCTGTTCTTTCCTTTTCCTCCTGCTATTTTGGATGTATTTACGAAGTCTTTGCAATAAATTTTCTTAAAATCTTACACCTTAATTTTATAAAGAAATATTTACATTAAAAAAGTCTTAGGTTTTGTCTTTTTTTAACTCCAGATCTCTCTATTTGTAGGCCACGATAGTTCTTTTTCGTTCAGGAAATCTGTGAAACTCGTTGAATGTGCTCTATCTTGTTTCCTTGGATCGATATAGCATATTCTTCAATCTTAAGAGGTTATATACACGCACTACGATAAACACATACATCTGTACTATTGCAATTTTGTATTAAATGAAATATAACTTTTTATGCTGTTTTCCTTTTCATTATATAAAGTTTTACCAAAGGTTCATCAAAAATATCAAAAATTAAAATAATGTTTTTACATTACTCCACGCTATTCTTTTTGTGTGCCACCATGTTATAATTTGCTTACAAAAAATCTTTAGAACTTGTTATTCTCGGTCTATCTTACTTTCTTTTAAATATATATTGTGTATTTTTAACTTTTAAGGTTATATGCAAGCTTAACAACGGTAAATAATTTCTGCATTATTATTGTTCTGTACTCAACGTCAAATAATTCATTTAAAATCTTTCTCCCTTCACTCGACGAAGACACATCAAAAACATCAAAAACTTAGGGTACGTTCTCACATGACTTAATACCGATTTTTTAGTGTGCCATCATTATTCGATTTCTGTTAAGGATTCAAATACTCCTTGATTTGCTTTATTTTGCTTATCTTTACAGATATGGCATATTTTATTATAATAGAAGATTATGTGATATTAAAAAAACTCGTTCGATTAATACTACCTGTCTGCATCAGCCTGTCTTACTAACTTAAAGTTTTTGGTAATTTACTTATGAAATAATAGAATAAACAAGTCACACACAGATGCATGAAGGTTCAACTGTATACACTTGCACAGTAGAACTAGAAAGTACATACACACATCCACACTCACAATACGTGCATACTTTTATAGTTCCATTTCCATTCGTGACTCCGTAAATCTGTAGACAATGAATGTGTGTATCCACTGTCTGTAGACAGTGTCTGTCTGTCTGTGTGTAGTCACGTACGCACTGCACAGTCACAAATGGCAATATAAATATTTATACGTCACACTACATGCTGTCTTCATATATGTATAAAAATCTAAAGGCAAATTATGAGACTTAAGCACCAACAAGTTTTAGTATGCATATGAATGTACTAACAAATGTTTCTACAGTTTTGGTCTCAAACCAAGGCACTCCTAAAAAGGTTCTCACTTTAAAACGTAAAACTGCATGAGATGCTATGTGAATAACCTACATGCTCAGTATGACAGGTGAGAGCATGCGTGTGTAAACAGAGAGAGCGTACAGAGAGGATGAGACAAAAGAGAATTCGCACGTGGCTGCCCCTCCTTTTCGTTTCCACCACGTGGTTTCCCCTTGAGTGCTGTTCTGGCGTACAAACGTAGGGACGGACGTGTAACAAAATAGGTCCCCAATTAAGCATGCACAATAAAGTATTGAATCTTACAGTTTTTAAAGTAAATCATCCATAATTTACTTGGCAAAGCAAGAACAGCCTTTAGCAGAAAAAACAAGATTATTTTGCCTATGTATGTGAACACAAAGTTCAGTCAATCCAGCTAACTGTTAGGTAGAAATGTAGAAACCTAGTTTGCTCAATTTATTTTTTCAAATCAATTCTTGACTCCTTATAAAATATTAAGCCATACATGCATACACATGTGACTATACTAAGCTTTAAATCTTAGAAACGAAAAAGGATTTTACTTACAATTTATAATCCAAATCCTTTTGCTGGAATTAAATTCACAACACAATGCATAGAAAATTCTGAAATGTCACTGCTTACAGTAAGATCTAAGACAACCTTATATCTCAAAAAGAGTTGAAAAATAATTTTCAAAAAAGTTAAAATAATAGGATCTCATTTTTCCAAACAAAAACAAGCTAGATCTACTAGCCTTTGTGTACACATAAAAGATAATTAATCATATAAATGCTGTTACAGTGCTTAGATTTTAAGCAAAATGCATAGAGGTTATCAAATTTCGATGATTACAATGAAGTCTGTAACAGAAAAAACTTATATCTAGAGAGATCGTAGGAAGTGTAAGAAAAAAGTTTGTTAATTCAAAAAGCAGTTGCATTCTTGAATTCATGTCTGCCTGATCCTATGGACTTTGTGGACGCATACGTTAGCAGAAATATCTTTTTTTGTCTGCACAGGTCTGTGTTGCATTTGTCATGTGATATATATATATATTAAAATTTGTTTGCTATATTAAAATTTTCATAAGGAAATCAAATTTTTGATAAAATACAGAATTTTTTCTTGGTCCACAAGATTTTTTTATGGCTAAGAGATCTACTTTATGCAACGAAATATCATGTAAGTGTGCGTATACCGCTGAGCAAAACAAACTTTGGCACAATGCTGGGTTTAGTGTTAAGGGCAATGTATTAATAGTCTATGCAATAATAACATAACTGGATTACCACTATTAACATAAGTTTAAAAATACTTATAATATTTCTAGTATGTAATAAGGATTACAGCAGTTATTCAAGATACAAATGCCTTCGCAATACTAAGAATTCTAAGATACAACGTGTATATTATTTTAATCTCAACACTTACAATAAAGCCTTTAACATAATAACCTCAAATGAAAAAGAGCTCGAGAGTTCATTTAGAAAAAAAACTGAATTCAATAGGCTGTTAGATTCTTCGCTAAAAGCAAGCCGACTCTACTAGATTTCAAGCACCTATACATAAGTTAAAATATCTGCTTATGTCTACACTATTGCTTACTAGTTGATGTGTGTTAACGTCTCCACTAATCGATTTACTAATAACTGAGATGGAGCAACAACGAATAACTTTGCTTGCGTGAAGGAATATTGCAAAAAAAAGTCAGAACGTGTAACAAACTAACTGTTAGACTTTATTAATCACTTGAACAATTAACTCTCTTTTCTTTGGAATCAATAGAAAAAACAGCAAAATAACGTGCTTGGCCACTCGTCTTCTTAATTTGAATTAACAGAAGTTAAGGTTAAAATACCTGTTTTTAATTGGCTTTCGGCTTGTTTTCTTGCCTATAAATTATGTACATACGACAATGCGATTTTCTTTAATGTGCTTGTGTGCAGCTTTTGTGCTTCTCGTTGTAGCTAACGGTTTGTCTCGGGTGACGATCAACAGCGTCAAACGAAAAGAGGTAGCCACTTTACAATGAAGAGTTCCTCGGCTGGTGTCAAACTCGTTGAGATGCAGTCTGACCTTGAAGGATAAAGCCTGTCTTATTAAAACGAAGATAATACTCTGATGAGCACTGTAGAGGAAGCACCAAGAGCAGCTAGGTGGCACGTCTGCTTGCTTCACGGGCCCAATACTGAACTAGACTGGTGCTACCCCACCACGCACACACATCCTTGCCACTCCCCGCAGCACAACACGGACGCAAACTGTTCGAGGTACGAGATTCATACCCACCTTGGTGTGATCAAGCAACAATTAATTTGTATGGTTAAATTAAATTTTCTTATTGAGATAAAAAGCCAAGCTTTAACAATACCTTGCAAAATCAAAGTTAATATGCCAGTTATAAAATTCATAAGAATACATTGCATTTAACAAAATTGTACATCGTGAAAATAAATTCATCAATACAATATTTATGATTATGAACCAATCTTAAAATAATCTAAGTTACAAAAATCAATCTCAATTCTTGACTGCCATAAGAAGAAAATAATCAATAAATAGATGAGCATATCCATACGAAATTACTTTTAAAAACTACTATTTGTTATAAATAAATCAGCACACATAATCCTCAATTACACTTTTCCTTAAAAATTAAGATTTTTACAATCAAAATTACCATTTACTCACTACTCTCGTTTTAAAATTCTAACCCCCACCCAGTCACCCAGCTAATTAGATACTTATCCCTGCAAAATGAGCTGCAACCTCCTTTTCCATTGGGAACTTTACTAGCTTTACTACTGTATGATTCAATTCCAAAGTTACTGTTCTCATTCTGACTACGCTCATTCAACTATCTTGACCAGGCCTTCATCACACGTTCTCATGCCCATCGACTAGCAGGAGACTGCTCGTCTTGAATGTCTACCAAATCACCCACCTTTAAATTGTCAACCTCTTTGAGCCACTTATTACTATGCTGAAGTTGATAAAGAACCTCCTTACACCAACGTACCCAAAATGATCGTCGCATCTTAGTGATAAGATTCTATCGTTGGTACAGGTTTTAATCAGCGGCAACCTCGGAACCAGGCTCTAAAATAAAGAAAGTATCAAAACCAATTAAAGAATTAACGGGGGGAAGAACGGCACTGTCATCAGTAACAGAACTCATGGGGCAGAAAGGACGAGAGTTAAGGCATGCCTTGATCTGCGCAGACAAGGTAGACAATTTTTCAAATGTAAACGTTCTCTCCCCAATAACACGTCCAAAATGAAACTTGAAGCTTTTTACGGCCGCCTTTCACATATCCCCAAAGTGTGATACTCGGGAAGAATAAACTCTCACTCAATACCCTGCTCTGACAACAGCGATATGAATGCCTCTATTTCATCGTCACCTTGTTAAAAACGAGGAGTAATCTCCCGGGCAACACCCTGAAAGGTAGTGCCAATATCAGAATATACTTTCTGACAAACACCCCTCCGTAAAGCACATCTATGAAACGCCACCAAGAAGGCTAGAGTGAAAAAGTCAAATACAACCTTAATGTGCACAGCCTTATAAAATAAACAAACAAAAATCGCTACATAACCCTTTACAGACTTAACTCCTCTAACGTTCAAAAATTTTACCGAAAACGAGCCAGCAAATTCAATGCCCACCATAGCAAAAAGTCTCATCATCTGCACTCGAACAGTAGGCAGTGGTGCCGTTCTTTGTTTTACAGAACGAGCAGCATGACAGGCACAGACAACACAGTAACGATAAACACCTTGCATCAATGTAAGCCCATGAACTATCTAACAGAATCGATAGCTTCTCATAAAAGAAACAACACCGTGCATAGTAATAAGATGACAATTTTCAACCATTCTACGAATAAGGATCTCTCTACCTGGCAAAATAACAGGATGCCTTCTCCCATACATCAATGGAGTTTTATATGAACAACCAACCACTCTCATTAATCCATTCTTATCCGAAAATAGCGATAAACGTTACAAGCACGAGTTGAACGGAAGGGCACGATTCTTTAATAGGCTGTCCATTTTCTAAGAAAAATGGTGACGCTTAATCATATGAAAAAGTGCTGTTGAAGCCGCCCACCAAGACAATGCCATCCTTGAAGAATCACCGCTTTTTCCATGGACACTAACCCTTTTACACTAACAAAATGATAAGACAACAATTCTCACCATCCTTGAATAATCAGAATAACGTCTCAACACATCTAATAAATAATTTTACTTACACTTGACCGTATTGGCAGCCATACCTATGGCTGTCACTGCATTATCATCCAGCAAGTCACCCAATGACTCAGTATCTATAGAAGGAAGAGCGCCACTCAGCAACCACGGAGGACCATACCACCAAAGCTTGGAAGAAGCTAACTGAGAAGAAGTGACTCCCCGTGTGGCAAGTTTAGCAGGATTCTCTGCAGATGACACATGACTCCAAGCAACCAATGGAAAAGCAGTCAAAATCTCATTTACTCTATTTGCCACAAGAACCGGCCAACGTCAAGCGTGTTCCCTGAGCCAGTCCAGAACCACTCGAGAATTCGACCAGAAGCTTATCCCTAAAGACTGACCCTCCAAATGCCAAATAGTCAACCCAACAATCAGCTCGAGATGAACGGCTCTGCATAGTTTAAGTCGAGGGAGAGACTGTGTCCTGACCGAAGCAACCCTAAACTTTACCATAATAAAACTTGATTAACCATTAGAATTTACATAATATCTTACTGCTTAATATGCTCTTTGCAACGCATCGCAAAAGCCATGGATACTTTAATTGTCAGACACCAAAACTCCCAGTGAACAGGCAATCTAAGTCTTGCTCAATAATGTTAGCGAATAATGAAAACTCGACCAGCGAGACTTAACCTCACAAGTAAGCTCCTCATCGTAATCTAGCTTTTCCAACCTTAAGTCCTGTATAAGAATCTTTGGAATGATGATCACAGAAGCTACAAATCCAAGAGGGTCATGTAACCGAGCCATTATTGACAAAGCGACTCTCTTAGTCACGTGTATCAATGATTCGGGAAGCTTTAACACAAAGAAAAGGTCCTTTGCCTAAGGATTTAACTTTAATCCTAATATAACTACCATTTCCTCTTACTCAACCAAAACCTCAGCCTCATGGACCCCCTCTAAACCATTTAGTAACTCCTTTTTATTAGAGGCTCACTTGCTCAACTCCATTCCGGCACTAGCTAATAATTCGATCAACTCAGTGCGACGACTCACAGCCTGTGTAAAAGTATCAGTGCCACAGAATATATCGTCAACAGAAACCTGCGAACGAAGTATAGTGGCTGCCTAGAGGTGAGAAGACTCACCCTCCTCAGCTAATTAAAGCAAGGTGCGAATTGCCAGAAATGGTGTAGGAGCAGTACCGTACGTGACTATCAGCAACTAAAGGTCCCAAACCTGTCGCAGAGTGACTAAGCTCCAGAGGATGTGTTGCCACTTACTATCTTTAGGATGTGTAAGCATCTGACAGAACATCTTAACGATGTCTGTTACAAATACATATCGACAAAAATGCAACGAAGCAGAAATATTGACCTGCAATTTTGGTCCTGAGTCAAAAAGATCATTAAGTAAACAACTATTGGCATACTTCTGGGAAGCGTTAAAAACAATTTTTAACTTGTGAGTAGGGTCATCAAGTAAAACTGCATGATGAGGCAAATAACATTGAGCTAGACCAAACTCTGGTGAAGGAGTCGTCATTAAGTGACCCCATTTCTTATACTGAATAATAAACTTGGCATTGGCAGCCTCAAATTCTTTAGGTTTTGACCTACGCTTTTCCGACCACATTAAACAGGCGAAATTGATTTCCTTGGAGTTGCATAATAAATCGCGAGGACGAAAAAGTAAACGAACAACAAAATGACTCGAACTATCACGAGCAAGAGTCTCCCTAAAGTAGTTTTTGCAATATTCATCCTCAGTAGACAATATTGGAATATTGGCCTGCAAGGATTCTCCTCAATCTTCCAGAACTTAAAAATCAAAAATTCCAATCCATCAACGATTTGAATGTCACAAGCTTGAGCAGACAATGACTGCTCAGCGAAACCCGGAACCAATCCACTCATAGCCCACCCGGAAGCAGTGAGCTAAGCTACAGGAAAATCTGGAGGCCCACGACAGAGCTCTTCTCGGAGAATATCAGCATGAAGCATCCATAATCGCATCAATAAAACCAGGCAACGAATACCTTTCATCTGCCAAATACAGATCACTTAAATTTAGACTATTCGGTATCTCCACTATTCTTGAGGAGAACAAGCAAGATAACTCACTTAATTCAAGAAACCGTCATTCAGAAGCCAATACTGCAATAACTTTCTTTGCAGCCTGTGTGCAAGCTGCTGAGCCTACTCCAGAGATTGATAAATAAACTCTACGATAACGGAGCAACAAACATGAAATAATGCGATCGAATAAAAACGACCGTTCAACAGTAGGATTAAAGAGTGCTCGAATTATTTGCAACTTACCATGCTAATTACGAATGGTAATACTTGCAGTGGCCAACAGCACCCGACTACCACTGGACGGAGCAAAAGCAAGGGCAGATCCATCCAAATAAACCGTCTCTCCACCAAATGCCGAGCTCGATGGAATTGTCTTAGCCTGATGGGCCGCAGTTTTCGAAGAAGCTTGTCCCGAACCAGCCAATTCTTGCATGTGCAATAAAAAATGGTGACGTGTGCTGCAATAATTGCAACTCTGCTTCGAAAGACAGTTGGTCATGCAGTGACTCTTACCTTGGCAATTCGACCAAAGCTGTTCTTTCTTACAAAACTTAAACCACAATGGTAATTCTAATGCTGAAAACTTATTACACATGTACAAATTATGACTGTTTTCACAATATCATAATACATTAGAATGTTCATGACCTTTATGAACGACCATAGCCCTAGTGTGTGGTTTCCCTGTAGAAATTGCACCTGTCTGATTTCACGAGCGCGATTCAATTTGAGACTTTGACTGTGACTGGTCTATAGATCAAATTCCACGCTCCAAACACAAAATTAATTCTGTGTAGTTAGAAAATTCTTCTCGGTTTTCCTGTGACACTTTGACAATGAACTGCAAAATGGTCACACTGATCAACGGGCCAGTCTAAATCAATGAGAACCTGCACAGTTTTCTCAGCACAATAAGCTACCCTTGGAAGATCATCAACATTGCAAGCACGAACTTAAGGCAACTGAATCATATTCTCCAAATGAGTAGCAAGATAAAGTTGCTGATTATCATTATAACACCTTAGAAAGCGTTTCCACGTGACATGATAATTGGCCTCGAGGACTACCCGACCTTTCAGTCTTTGGGCAGCAGCACCTTGCACTGAATCTAACAAGTGCTGTAATCTCGCAACACCTGCATTCTCTTTTCCATCTACAGAACCGCGAGCTGCTACCATGAATTTTTACATCTCCACTAATCTATTAATCAGTGACCGATACGGAGGAATGACGTAGAGCTTTAGTTGCGTAGAGGGATATTCAAAAAAAAAATCAGAAAGTTAAATGAATTGACTGTAACACTTTATAGATCACCCTAACAATCAACTCTCTTTTCTTTCGAATCAGTCAAAGAAACCATAAAATAACGTGCTTGGCCGCTCGCCTTCTTAGTTTAAATATACAAAAAAAAAGCTTAAAAAATCTGTTTTTCATTGGCTTTCTGCTTTTTTTCTCGCCTTAAACTATGTACGACAATGCAATTTTCTTCAATGTGCTTGTGCGCAGCTCTTATGCTTCTCGTTGCAGGCAACGGCTTGTCTTGGGTGACGATCAACAGTGTCGAACAAAAGGAGGCAGCAAACTCTCTTCTGCTTTCTTTTTTTTTTTACTGCTGGCAATATTTCGATCCACGGAAAATTCATGCACTCGCTACATTGAGTGACGACCATACGCACACATACATCCTTGCCACTTTTGGCAGCACAACATGGACACAAACTGTTCTAGGTAAACGTCAAACATCCAAACACTTTTTTAATTAAAAAAATGAGTAAAATAACACAAGCGCCAGTCACCACACCACCCGGGGTTATTTATAATTTTTTTTTAATAAATAACATCGTTAATATAAAACAAGCAGCAAATATTACACAACCTGACGTACTGTGTCTAAAGTAAAGGGCAACGTATAAATAATCTATTAACTGAATTTTTGCATTAGAGAGCATTATTCATACTCCTAAGCTTATGTTTAACTACAAGTATCGAGTAATAAATAACGATTTTACCTGCGATCTATAATTTAAATGCTTTAGCAGGAATTGAGTTTGTAATACAATGCACACAAATTGTGACAATCTTACTGCTTGCAGTAAAGTCTAAGATGTAACGACCTTATATCCCAAGGAAACTTAGAAAACAATTTTCAAACAATTAGATTTCATAAGATGTTATTTTTCAAACTCACTTTCGAATATTGACTTACATCTACATAAGTCACTGTTGTATTTGCCAAGCAATGTACGAATGGTCTTGAATTTATTATTCTTTATCCAAAAAATTTACTTTTCGTCTAAATGCAGAGTCTTTTATAAGTCTTGAGAAGTTGTAGTTAGACAAAACTCTTATTTTTGAAAATAAATATGATCTTAGTATGGATATAGCACTTACAATTAGTACACGTAAGTAATCAATGCCAATGTTTAAGGAATCTAAAAAAAAACGTATTATAACACTCTGTATCAAAGAGCCACTCTGCTGATAAAATGACATGGTGCATATTATTTTATGTAAGTTAAGCAGCGTTATTCAAGGCTTTTTTTATTTTATAACATAAAATAAAGAATATTTAACTAAATCTATGCCATCCCATTTTTTAAATTAAGTATCATTTTTTGGTTAAAGAAGAGTTGTCTTTAGAGCAGAAGAATTGTTTAAATTACCGCTCGTACAATATTTATAAAAATTTTATGTTTCCAAAAATATTGTCAAGTTATGAATAAAAATTAATTGCTTTTTAAAACTTTTTAAAAAACTGTCTAATTTAATGTAATTACCGTTTAAGTTGTAAAATAAAAGTAAAAAAAGAGTATTGTTAGTTGAAAGTTTTTTTTAAATTTTAGATTAATTTTACTATCAAACGTTGATAAGCCATGGACATCATGTAATGTAGAAGAAACAACGTTGAATCAATCCGAAAATATGTACAAACAAGAGATAATAGGGCTTGAGAAAGATCTAAGGTAAGATAGTTTTTTACTTTCATGTTAAAAGACTTTCCTATTTTATTGTTTTTCTATATAGTGGCCTAGAAAATACTGTAGAACAGCTACGGGGAGACGTTATTAATCGCAAAACAAGAGTAAATATCACGGATGTTGAGAACATGGCCTTAATCTTAAATAAAGCAAGGTAGTGTAAGAACTATAAGAAGAATCGTGAATAAAGATCAAGCACTTTTATATTAATCGATATATTGAAAATTTTTCAGTAAGACAGTAGCAGACTTAAAAGTTCGGTTTCCTGTTCTTCAAGATCAAATAAGAAGTATTCTTAGCTTTCGAATGCAGAAAGTGATAAAAGATGAAAAGTTCTTAAACGATGAGCCAGAAAGGTTAGAATTAGCACTCAAACGTTGTAAGAAACTGACTGGTACCCTTGTTACTTTAAAACGGTGCGTTTTCTAATAAATTCTTTTTATTTTCTTAAAGACATAACATAATTATTTATATATATATATATATATGTATAACAAATGAATACAACATATTCTTCTAAAAAAAAATTGAATTGTAAATTATATGGACATTAGGACTTGATAGAAATAAAAGAAAATGCGTATAGACATGAAAATGTTTATAGATGAAAAAAATTCTAATCCAATTCTTATATACGTTTTCGTGAAAAGATTTTCTAGCAGGTTCTTCTTTCAATGGCAGGTTTATTTTTCTACTGCCTTTAAATGCAGTGCTTTCTTTTTGATACTGTGCGCATGCGTACGAATGTTAACATATTTTAAACTCTTAAAAATTAAATTTACGTGAGCATTTCATACTTTTGACAGATAGAGGAAATAATATTTATAAAAACATTTAAGTATCAAGAACCATGACTATTAAATATATAATATACTCAATACTCATGCTTTTTAATACCAAGTTGTGGTTCTCAATATTATTTATGATAACAGTGGAGCAAGTAATAGAAGTGCACAGATTAGATAAACAAAAAAATGCTTATGCTTTTTTAAAATCATTATACTTGAAAATTAAAAAAAAAAATCTTTGTACATGAGAGATGAAAAAACCTTGCATTTAAATCACTGTCTCTTGAAGGGAGTGCATAATTAAGATCTTATTACGGCTGCCAATCGCTGCAAGTGTTGTGATGCCGCTTTTTTGAATTGATGCCTTTGTTAGTCTCAGTGGCTTTGTTTGAAACTTTAAATTCTTGAATAAATTCTCGTAAGGTATAGTATATCTTGAACCTTGATGTTTGTAATTGTTTATTTATCTTACGAATCTGGTAGCTGGAAAAAAATGTCCTTGTTGAAACAGCAGCATTGAAGGAGGAGAATTTCAACAAAGTGTTATGATTAGCTGCTAAGAAGTTTCCAGCATACCAATATTTTGTTTCTGAATAGAATGAATATGCATCCTTTTACTTTAAGAGAAAAACCTTTAAAAAATTAAAAATGAGTATAAATATATATGAGTGAATCTTTGCTTTTTATATGATCCCAGACTAACTCCACCATGGAAAAACATAAAGATGACTTATGATGCAACCAAAACAGATATTAATTTTAAAATTACATTAAAACTATTACTCAATTTACGAGTAAAACTGTTGTTATCAACTACATAATAGTAACAATTTACAAAATTCAACAAAAACGAATGATTGACTTAGAGGTTATGTGTAGGATAATTTAAGGCTCAAAAAGAGGTTTGTAGGAGTGTATCCAGAAAATTTCATTACTCTTTTATTCATTTATTAGGAGAAAGAGAGAAAAATCATGTATATGAAAGAAAGGGAAGGAGAAGAAGAGAGATAATGACTTGTATAATATGCTGTAAATGACTTTCAATCATTTTATTGTAATATAATACAGATTTACATTTCTTACACTTGTGGTATTTCTAATTTTACACTTAAAAATGTCTAGATTTGTAAAACGCCAGAAGGCTTTGCTTTTTATAAATCTGGATCACTCGTAATAATCAGTGGTGAGCCAGTTACAAAAACGCTTCCCAGAGGAATGCTCCATGCGAGATTTCTATCATATTACTTTTTTATTATAACTTAGATACGAAGCATCAGACCTCGGGGCTTAGTTATTATTCATCACATTAAAAAGCCACAAATAACAGAGTCAGCTGCTAAGGGACGACAATTCTGTTTTATGAAAGGCTTAAGGCTTGCGCATTGGGAAGAAAAAAAGATGAATAGTAAGAAATCATCACTCAACAACCTTCCTTTTTTAAAACCATTTCTGTCCTTGGATTATATAGAATAAAATTGGAAGATTAAATGTATTATAAACGTTATTATAGTTATAATAGCAGAAAATAGAATGTTGTACAAAAAATATATGTAACATCCGAACTTTTAAGCGAAGGACAAAGCTCGTTGATTTATTTTACAAGCAACTAAATCTAATTTTTTTGTTAGTCAGGAATCAACTAGTGATCTAAAAGCATTATTTACTCTTAATAACATCATATTTTTCTTTTAAGTTGTTAACTTAGCATTGTGGTGCTAGGGTTCACTTAATAGTTTGTACGAAGTAGTGTTATTGTGTCATATAGTTTCTTTATTTAAGGTCCTTGTAAAGTTTTTCGTTATTTTAGTTTAGGAGGAGAACAAATTGATGATTATCCATGTATATTTAAACTACTAAAGTTGTTTTATCACAAAATTGTTGTTAGCGTTATTCTGGTTAAATCTTATTAATAATTTAATTTGTGATTGGTTATAGGTTATTAACTTATGGTAACCATAAAATTTTAGCGAAGATCGTATTTTATTAACAAAAACTAGTTTATTGTATCGGCCCAACTTTGCTGTTGATTCAATAAGATTGTATGAGCATAAATTTTGATATAGTGAATCGCCAGAATTAAAAGAAAAAAAGCTTCTTTCCACGTTTCCTCGTATACACACATTTATATTTATGGCCAGCATACTTAAATTGTTGCTGACGTGCAGTTTTGTATGAGCTTTCTCAAACCTATTCGGTTTACTTAAAGGAAGAAAATGTATCGTTGAGAATCTACTGTTTAAGGCAGTAGAAAAAAATTGTACGAGTAAAGTGTGTTTTATTTTAAAAAAAAGCTGTATTAACGGTGGTTTTACTGTTTTTTTTTTCTATTTTAGTTCAGGTTAAAGCAGTGTACCCAACAGGAACAAATGATGAAGTCAAAACCAAAAGAGGTGTTCGTCGAGAAAGGTGTGAACATAAACTACGATAAACTACAGCCACTATAACGTTAATATCACGGCTTTGTCCGTTATGAGGAAACTCATTAAAAAATAGTTACAAATAAATTAAATCGTAAAAAAATATTGATGCTTTTTTTAAGGTAGTAAATAGTTTTTTCATGTCGAGATTTTATCGGTGTAATCTCAGTTGAAGACGAGACATAGAATAGAATAGAATAGAATAGAATATTCAATTTATTAAAACCGTGTGGTAGAACCACGTACATAATGATGGAGAGGTAGAAATATACTGTCGTTTCTGGACAAGTACTGACTTGCGAAGTAAAAAATAATGTATGTGGATTGCGGTGACTTTTAAAAGAAAGCACAAGTTATTAAAACAGTTATTCTTTTGTTGGCAAGGGTTTTAGTACCAAGGGTACAGTATAATAGACAGCTATATAAGAAGTAACAGTGGTTTTGTAAATATAAATTATTTATTATACTTTTTTTTTAGTTATACTTGTAGATGCACGTTCTGCACTATAGAGTAAATCAATGATTTAAGATTGCTGACCCTTAAAACAAGTGTAACGAAAGTGAATTTTGCTTGATTCTCCCCCTTTTGCTTCAACTCTCTTGACCTACTTTTGGTTCCCTGCATAGCACACAACGCTGTTACACCACATGATGTCTTGGTGACACAGTATATTAGATATTTAAAATTTTTTTTTTACTTTAAACTAATTTCTTGGGAAAAAAAACAATTTTCAAATAGATTTATACTCCCAACCTCTTACCCACTAACCGAGGTCCTTGCCCACTCTGCTATGAGCAGACCCGATACAGTTTTTTTTTTTTTTTATTCTTAATTTGTTACTTCCTCAATAAATAATTTTTGTCAAAATACATTTTTCCCATTCTTTAAGAATCTTTATAGTTAAGACAAAAAAATTTCTGTACTGTGTAGGTACAATAATGGATTTTTGTTGCGTTTCAAAAATTTGTCTTTGTGATTATGGTGATTCTTTCCTTTAGAACGTTTATCACATGGTTAGTACAAGAAATTATCAGCTTAAAATTTAAAGATGTAGGAGGAGCGCAAATATATGCAGCAGCGCTGCAAATTGTTTTTCTCATAAAGATGTACCTACATACACGCTGTTATGTATACTAAACGTCTTCTTTCTTTAAAAAAAAAAAAAAAAAAAATTACTAATCGATTTGAAAATAAAGCAGGCTTATCTTAGAAGAGTCTTTCATACAAATAAAAGTTGGAATTTCAAGCGGTTTTGCTACTAGGTTGCATGCTAAGTTCCAAATTTTTTAAATTAAACTTATGAAAAAAGGGTACAGTTGAACAATCTGCAACTCTTATGGGGATATTTCTAATGCTATTTAAAATATACTTTTAAAATTTAAATAATATCTGTCAAAAAAATCTTTGTGTAATGAATGTCTTGAAGGGTTATTCACTTACATGTACTACTACTATGCTATTGAAAAAAGCGGTACCACAGGATAGTTTGTCTTAATTTTTAAGGTACAACTGTGCCTTGGGTATTAAATATGGAGTAGAAATAAGTGAGTCAGCGTATGTAACAGATGTAACCATGACGTTAGAGATCTAATCAGCATAGGCACTAGCAAGTTGCTTACAAATCCTCCGGAGATTCGATGAAATAGTTCAGTATTATACCAGCCAGCCTACATATTGCTTACATTGAATTGTACCATAATTTATCGTTTATCACTGCTTAGTTATCAAATTTTAAAATTACTATGGGATCCACAATTACTAAACATATTTATATACTGATTTCACTGATAATTTTACCGTCTTCATACCCTATACATATAGCCTCACAAAAGGTATATTTATATTCATATAATATCTACCATATATACTTAGAGGAGTATAACTTTTTACTTGAGTACCTAAGCACTTACTGCCCACTGATTTGTTTGACGTTTGAGGGACAGAATAGTTCACAAAGGTTAACCCAGGGGCTTACAAATATCAGTTTATGTCAGAACTGGTTAAGGCTAGTCAAGGTCCTGAGAAAGACATACAGAGCCTTTCATCATTATTCAAGTTAGCTGGAATTGTGTTGACAGGTCTCTTAAGCTTGGGATATCTGTTCACTACATAACCTTTAAATTTTATATTGGTAAATACTTGGTATGTGTATGTGACTTGACTGAAGAGCCAAAAATAAACATTAAAAATAATAAGTTAAAAATAATAATAATAATAATAATGATAATGATTATAATAATATTAATAATAACGATAATAATAAAAGTATTAATTATCGTAGTGATGAAAAAATGAAGGGTAAAATACTACATTATTCTTTCTGTAACAAGTGATTTATACGATAGTAAATTGAACTTTATTGAACTTTATTGAACTTTGAAAAGTGTTTATGCAGTTTATTTAAAGTTGTGTAAAAATAACACCAGTTTTTTAGTAAGTATGATTCTCTTATGTGTAAAATCTTTATTTTGTACAATTCTACAAAATAACAATAACACTTCTAACTGTGTTAAAGTAAAAAGAAGAAATTTATACATTTATATATATATATATGTATGTATATATATGTGTGTGTATGTAAGTGTGTGTAGAGTCATGCATATATATGTGTATGTGTGTAAAGAGAGAGAGAGAGAGAAAGAGAGAGTTCTACGTACTATAGTATATAGCTATGCGTCCGTGAGGTCAGGAATCAACAGTCAAAAAAGTAATAGGCACTTTCCTTACGTAAATACAGACACTAAAATATATTTCAGCAGAAATAAATGATACATAAAATTTACCGAGAAAAAAAAAGGAGAACACAAGAGAATTGGAAGAACTGAAGTAATGTACGCAGATTGACCATGTTTCTTATGTGGGTAATTTAATACGGTTGCTTGTTGGGAATGTTTCGCAGTTTGACATGTAAACGTTTCCGGTCTCTGTACTCAAGGAAAGGGATGCTCTTTGGGTTGATGTAGTAAGACTCATTGGCCTTGCTGAGGTTGTCAAAATTTTGTGTTTAAATGTCCGTGTCGAATTCTTTATGACTCAATTGAAATTTGAGCCATAAATTGAATCTCGATTCGTTTATGCCGACAAATTATTATTTAGTTGAGTTTTTCTGTGGAATTGTAAAAAATTTATGTGGATTTTCTTTGACAATTAAGAGGACTGATTTTTTAGGTGGAATAATCAAATCAACTTTTTCAAAACCTTACATTTAAGGCTCTTGCATGTTTCTTTTATTAACAATAACAGTAGAGTAAACAAATAAAAAATAAAAATATGGAACCATCTAATGATAAAAGAAATATCTAGTGACAAGAAAAATTTATCTGAACAAAAAATGTCAGTATGCCAGTAAATCCAGTTTGATAGATTTACGCTGTATTTCTTGAAATATTTCTCCAACTAATAGTGAACAAAGATTTTAATGGTACTTTGAGATAAGGTAGAAACGACAAAAAATTAATTGGTCTTTAACGAAGTAACATAAAGAGTAACAAGCAAAATTTCGATTCACAAGTCGTTCAGCAGAAGAGGCGATTCAGCAAAAAAAATCAAAAGCCAAAATAAGGAACTATGCAGAGAGTCTTTTGCAATACCACGAAGGAAACAATTCGTGTGCGTTTAATTTAGTAGCTATGAAGAAGCAGCTACTTGCTATCCGCGAGACAACTAAGCGAAAAGTAGACCGATCGGCTCGAGTCGCGAAAGCAGGCAGCCCCGCATAGGCTTAAGGCAGACGAGTGGGGGCGACGCACACATAAGTGAAATAAACTACTCATGCGAATACAAGTAAATTCGATAGTTGAAATCATGCGTGAGCCACTCTCCACCAGTCAGTAGCCGACTGGAGCTCCTTAAGGGTAAAAAATAACCGTTTTCCCTGAAAGGCCTCTTGTAATCCGAACATTTTGTGATCATCTTCTATTTGTGGTTGTAATTGTTTATTAGATGATAGTGCTAATAGTTGACTATTTCAAGTGATATTAGATAATTTATAGTATAAGTTTCTTAGCCATACATTTTTTGTGACTAGTTTACGCATATCTGACGACTGATAAATATGATGACTACGATAATTACGTTCACCTGGAATGCTGTATAAAGCAAGGTAAATTTTTCCCCGAATGCTGTGTGTAGGAAGACAAATTTTTTCTATAGATGTTTTCTTTTTATTGGTTACAATTTCTCTCAGTATTCCTTCTATATCATGAAATGATAGAGCATCATTTGATTTAGCCCATTGTGTAACAACTGTTAATTTTTCTTCTTCTAAGTCCAGTGTATCGATGATAGCTCAAAAAATTATATCTTGGAAAAACATTGTTGAACACTTCCAGGGTAATTCTGATTTAGATATGAAGGTATAAAGTAGACTTCTCATGTTAACTTTGTACTGGATAACCTTCTGAAAGTTAGCATTGCATTATACACTTAATGTGAGGATTTTCGGGCCCTCGAGTGTTAATACTGAACGATGTTTATTATCGCAAGTTAATTGGCGTATAAAAGGACTTCTAGTAAAACATAGCTATTTATAATGGTTTTTTAATTTTATCCAATAAGATTTTTCTAATTTGTGTAAAACAATTTTTCGTTTGCTTAGGGCTTTTTCTATGAGTTTGGTAAAAAAACTACAATTTGCAAGTGGCATCGTCGATTTCTTCCATTATTTATCCATTGGTTAACATAAAAGTTATTGACCGTAATGTACACAATATTTATGTTATTTTCATGAGCTAGAAAATAATTACCTTGGTGTCGGTTTATAATTACATAGTCTATTTAGGGTTTAATAATTATGTAATCTCTTAAGTTCTTATGTATATTTTTTAGAATGTGTAGTAGATATATTTCATAAGTACCATATTTTTTGTTTTTAATTAAAAAAAATATAATTGTAATAGATAATCTTTTTTTATTCATTACACCTGCTGTTTAACAATTGCTATGTGATTCAGCAACGGTGATTTATACTTTGTTCATCGGTAGACAACATTTGTTACTGATGGAATAAATTTCTTTTACTATTTAACTCCATTGTTCTGACGAAAGTAATAAGAGATGACGCTATTCTTCAGCAGTAGTTTCTATTGCATTTATTGATGTCTTGGAAGATTACAGTATGATATACAAGAGTTCTTAAAAGTGTTCAACCCATATGCTAAAGAATTGTAAGATTGTATCAGTTTTTCTTCTATTGTAATAAAAACATAGTAGTTCTTGTTATTTGTCGTACTGATTTTTAAAGATTTAGATTATTGACTTTTATTTGTTTGATTTCCTTGTCAAGTGTCTCTAAGTCTGATCGTATAATGCACGTTTTATTCGCAACAAGAATGGAAACATTTTCAGTTATTAACGAAATACTGTTTACTTCAAAAGCAATTTCTTCTCTATCGTTTCTGTCTATTCTTCCAAAAATTTTTTAGACATCCATGACATACGAATTTTTTAGTTGTGCCCCTCTTATTCACACTATAAATAACGTTTAATGATGAATCAAAAATGTTCATGGTTAGTAAAAAAAATTGTAGTAGCTTAAGTAACAATAAATCGATGATTCTAAGTAGGCGTCTTCAGTGTAACAGAGTTATTATTTTTTTACAATAGCTTGTATGTAGTTGTTTACAGCAGTAACTAAATAAATTGTACACTTTATAACCAAATTAAACGTAACAGCTAATAAGAATTTAACAATCGAAAAGAAGAGTTATTGTTTATTGAGTACGGATGAGATAAATTTTACTCTTATACTCATCATACATTCCAACATTGTGAAAAATTACATGATTTTCATAAGAACTTTTTAGTAGAGGGTAATCGATTAAATATTCTGAAAGTTCTTTTATTGTGATGGATCAAACTATGAGTAGACTTGATAAGTTCATGAGATTTCTATTGTGTGAGATAAATCTTATTCGTAACAGCACTATACTTTATATAAATGTTAAATAATTATTCTTCTATTTTTTGCTATAACTATGATGTTGTTCTTGTATTTATTCATGATGGTAATTTTAGACAGTTCATTGTTATATGTATCTGGTTTTTTTTTCCGAGGTAAGCTTTCATACAACCTTTTAAACTTTGAGGTCTAGCATATTTATCATAATTCTTTCAACTTTTGAACTATATAAACTCATCATGATTTTTTTCGTGCATGTCTTTGAAAAAACTAATCAAATCAATAAGATGGTAATTTTAAAGCTGCAATTGACTTTCGGTTCGATATGAATTTGGTGGACGTTTCTTCCTGCACATTCACTAAGGCATATGGTTTTTCTAATATTTATATGAGGTAGTTGTTCATGAAGTGCTTTGGGCAATATTCTTCTGCGCACATTGTTAGTTATTTTAGCCTTCCTGAATATTTTTAATTTTTATGTTATCTAAGCTTCTATTGCCCATTTAAACGTAAGGCAATATTTTATCTCTTTTTTTTTCTTTCACAACTAGATATAATACGAACTCACTTTTAGAAGTAACTGTGAATACATTTAACGCTTACAGTCTTAGTAAATGTCATTTATATTGTAAATAATGATTAAAATTTTATAAAAATTTTTTAATAGTTAAATCAAGTGTCAAGTAAGCCAAAACAAATGTTGTAATATTGTATTTTGTGTACGTTAAAGAATCTGGTGTACTTATTATTTTGAGGTTATCCATTTTTTTTCATAAGCCTATAAAGTGAGCTTTATTTATAAGTGACTTAATCATCATGCTTATTATTTCACTGCTATTACAAGATTTTAAATGAGGCTGTTGGATAAGTAGACAGTATCAAGTTACTCTGCTTCAGAGCGTGTTTTATTTCATGCATGTGTCTCACTGGTTGGAACTTAAATAATAAGATTAACTACCATACGTTTTTATCCTCTCTGGTTTCCTAACTTTTGTTTGGTTAAATAATAGAAATATTAGGCTTTCTTTAAACAGTATTAACATTGTCTTCTATCATCATACATGCAGATTTGGAGCGTCTTATAGGTGACTTTCAGCTGACTATAAAGTTTCTGTCTTCTACAGAATTCTCAGAGTATTTTTAATAGTCAAGTAAAACATTAAATAAAGTTTTAAAATTTTAAAAATTTGCTTCATTTTACTGGTTCAAAATTTCCTGTTGTTTTCAATGTATGTATCTGTTTTAGTGGTTCATAATAATTTCAATATAAAGAAGAGCCAGCAAAATTTGCGTTTCGCAATTTATTTGTTGAAGAATTTTCTTTATCAGTGTTTACATCGGGACTGCTTTTAGATGCATCTTTATGCGTTAATTCGCGAGCAGTAGAATGCAGTTTTGGATTTCGTTAAATGTTGACAATTATTTAATCTTTTAATTTTCTTAATGAGTCAGAGTCGAACCTAAATCATAATGATTTTCAAGGTGCAGTTTTAATTATTTTATTTGTAGATGTCCTTGACTTATTTCGTAAAAATCGGTGGATTAATGCGACGAAGCATCGGTATTTGAATTTAAACGTCCGGATTTGTAGTTATAGCTCAAGTTGTACTGGCAAAGCTTCGCTGTTTATTAATAAAGTAGAGTTAAAGGGTCTTTTATTTATTTAATCCATATCAAAAGCTCGTGGTTTCTGTGAGCCAAAAATTTTCATTCGTATGAATTACATTCGTTTTTGCAAGTGCAAGGGATGTCTCCTATTAGAGAAGTAGACTAGTTGCTAAAAACACACTGCAGTAAGCTTGTGTTAAAGGGTCAATTCGGCCTTCAGCTTCCAAAGCTACCCATAGAGTGCCATCAAAGGTTTTCAGTATGTTTGACATCATGTTGGCCTTGAATTCATAGGGTAGGCCTCGCATAAGTGGTTCGCAGCCAAACATTTCTAGATATAATTTTCAGTCAGATTGTTAAGGCTTTGCGTATATTGTTAAAAGTAGCTACTATTTTTGCTGCTCTAGTCCTTTGATTATTAAGGTAGGAGATTCTCTTGTGAAAACTGCAAAAAGTTCCGCTGAGCGCAAGTTTTAAGAAAAGCAAGTTGTTTTTTTAATGATGACTGAAAGTGTATAATAGTTTCACTTTAAATTTGTCTAGATAACTTCTTCCTTTAGCCTTAATTCTCGAAATAAATGTTCGCAAGAATATGGGATTTTCTGCTACTTAAGATTAAGGACCTACCGTTTTTTATATGATGCAAGAAGTCTCTGAGTGGTGTTTTTTAGCTACTGTGTATGAGTATATGTAGGGCAGCTTGACTTATAAGTAAAGCTGATTTATTCAGGGTTACGTTAACTGACAAGGCTGGGAATTGAAGTATTTTTTCGGCTTTCCTTGCCCTATAATATTATTTCAGTCATTTTTCCCTTGTTGCTCTATTAGCTACCTTGCTTGCTTCCTTAAAAGTATGATCAATCATAAAAGAATTTTGAAAATAGAAAACAAAGAACAAATACAATAAATAAAATAAATACTAGAAAAAAAAAAAAATTTTGTAATTGATTCCAGTACACTTTCAGGGCTCTTAGTAAATTTGTTGGAGTTTCTACTTTACCAACTTCTCTATGGTAAAAAATTATGGTTTATAACTAATTATCTAGTGGTTTAAGCCTCAAATAAAAAGAACAGCCCTGAAGCTGGTACTTTGCGGAATTAATTAAGCCTAAATTTAATGGAATCTTTTGCAAATTCACAAAGAAAATTTACATTTCCTAAGCATGAAAGACTGTGATGTCAGTGTGCATTTGTAATGTAACTTTTTTTCAACAAGTGTTGCATTAAATTATTTGACATTTTAACAGAAGAGCAAGTTAATATTTTGAACTTTATATTTTCAAAAACCATGAGGGAATCAGTGTTTGTCTTTTTAACTTACAATAAATCTTTAACACATGCAAATTCATAGGTTTTTTTATGCCTTTTACGATAAAAGTCAATTTTTAAAATCCTACAATAGCTTAATTATGAGAAGAGCCGCGTTTACATTTTTACTTTAGTGCTCAGTTAAAATTTCAGATAATTCAATACATTATTTATTAAATAAAGTTACATTTCCGGTTATGCACCCTGACACAGTCTTTTATGCTCAGGAAATGTAACTTTTCTCTCTCAATTTGCAACAGATTGCATTGAATTTGGGAATAATTGATTCCTTAAAGTGCCAGCTGGGGGGCCCTTCTTCTTATTTAAGGTTTAAATAGCTAGATAATTAGTTACTGACCATAGTTTTCCACAATAGAGAAGTTGGTAAAGCAGAAACTCCGGCCAATATACTGAATACCCTTTAGAAGAATGAAAGATTTAGTTAAGTGAAGGGCAAAATTTATAGATTTGTTCTACGAACAAAAAGAAAGTTTTTTTTTGTCACAAACTAGCCGTTAGCTCAAAGGCCTTATTTAATTTTACTTTCTGTATAGTTTCCTTTTTCATCGTTGACTCGGCGTTGTGGTGCTAGGTTTCATGAATAGATATGTATGGAGTGGTGTTAATGTGTCGTAAGCCGTGCTGACGTTGACCAACTGTTTGAATTTATATTTTATGTAATGCAGTGGTTGCGTATTTTATTTGTTTTGTTATTCTACATCCTTGCAAAAAACTTTGTCATACGTTATCTTTTTTTAATTTCCTTGATATTCAATTTATGCATTAAAGTGAGAATTATGTTTCCATTAATTATAACTGTCAATTTTTGAATACTCCATATAATTCAGTTATTCAGTGTCTAGAATATTTTCGAATTAATAAGGTTAACTTAGTTGAGAGTTAAGTAACGTCTTATCTCATGATTAAAGAAATTTAAAAAAGTCAGAAATATGTGATTTTACAAATAATATAGACTATAGAGTCTTAGGCTCATATTCACAATTTTCTAACAATTAATAGTTTTTCTTGACTAAGCTTACATTTATAATCGTTGGTTAGCCAGTGTTTGTGCACATGCTGTCACTAGATCTTACAAAGTTTACCACATAATAACTTTAATACAACATGAGAGTACTCGTAGTGATAACAATAATTCGGCTGTTGCTTTAAACGTTGGAACTTACCTTGATGGTCCTTTTTTTTCCTTTCTCTTTGATTAACTTCTAAGGTGAGTCTACAGTGGCCTGATTTACTCGAGCTTTTCTCAGTTAGCGTAGTCAACGAAGTACGGGTATAAGTAACTTATATGTCACGTGATTGCAGAAGCAGGTATATAGCTTGATGCTTGAAGATCACGGAGCAATAGCTTTTTATAATTTTAAAACGAATATGTGCGTTTTGGAGTGATAAATTTTCAGTGTATGATATGACATGTCTTATACATACTACTATCGCATGTATGGTGTAAAAGTATGCAGTATTTGAATCTTCAATAATTAATAGTGTTAAAAAAAATGCAAAGTTGTTCAATCTTTTTTTTTTCCTATATTTTTATTTACTTTCTTTTTTATTCTGCTTAATGTGCACAAAGAAGAAATATTAAAAGTATAAAATTGTAATCAGGTGTTTGCTGCTGATTAAAAAAAAATTAAAATTTTCGTACATTGTAATGTGTTCCATACTTTTTTAATGCTTTTCTTGGCAATGTTATTAGGGCTTATTATTTTATTGTACTCATAGTTAGCTTGTTTAAAGTGCCAAGATCATTAATTCCTATTTCAAGACACAAATAACTGTGCCTGTCATACGTTATAAGTCTGACGGCATATCGACAAATTGGAGAAATTATTACAATATATATTTAGGTTGCGCACAGAACAGTATGCACTTTAAGGTTGTTTTCGTATATTAAGTATCTAGACTAAAAGTTATTCATTGTGACAACACTATTCTGAATATCCTTATTGAAATATTGTACTCCATAAATTTTGAAACCGTGGGCTCTCACTGTAGACTCTATGTTACAGTAAGTAGTTAATTTTAGGTACAATGTCCTCCTATTTCGAGCACCATATCCAGTTAACGGTAGTTCAGATGGTTAAAAGGTTAAAACGTCATGCGTCCTCTTAACTCGGTGTACTTATCTCGATTCGTTACAGCTGACACCTTCCATACTATTTTGAAAGGTAGTGGATTTCACCAGGTAAAGTTTTTGCCCCTTACCTTTCACAAAAATCTGTGTTATTATAAATAAGACATAAAACTTTAACTTTTTTTTCAATTTTGTTGCAGTCCTTAAGAATAAATTTTCTGAATGTGACCAGTACAGTTTAAAAAATCTTATTTATAAACTGACACTGTAAGGTTTACTTACGGCATCCTTTTAAAAATCGACCTAACGTGACTGATCCATCTTCTCAGTTATCTTCAGGTGTTGCTTGCAATGTGTGCATTGCAGATCCTGCTTGTGTTTCTTAATTCATTGCTTTATCTGACATTTAAATAAATAAGTCAAATAGCATCTGAGATGTTAGCGATAATATTAGGCTGTTAGCTGAAATTTCTGCCTCCTGCAGTTAACTGACCACCACTGTATCACAAAAATAATTTATCGCACTGGGTTTTTTCTCTATAGCTTGCGTTGTTCCAGAAGCCTTTAAAATTTTTGAACATTATCCTACTATGTGGTTTCTGTATAAGTATGGTGAGACAATGTTTTTAATCATATTTTCAAGGATTTGTAGGTTTAGTTAGCCTTACTGAATATATGAGCGTAGTAGATGAAAAATTTTATATGTCTGATTATGTCTGATAACTCTGTAAGTATATGTTTTGTATGTAAGATCATATAATTAAGATAAGCTCTTAGTATGTATGTTAGTGAACAAACGTTATGCCAAGGTTTATGCATAGAAGTACATAGCTTTTACAAATAAATAGTCTTAGATTAAATCTACAATATACGTTGATTAAGCAGTAACAGTGCCACACTATTAGTAAATACGAGATGGCATTCAAGAGTAAGGAAAAAAAGATATAAAAATTGTTAAGGAATTGACGAAGAATAGAGTAGAAGCCTGGAGAGCTCAGATTAGCTTAAGCCTGCGAGTACGCGTAGAGCGCTTTTTCTACGATTTGTTGTGATTACTGTTGCTGTTACGTTTTTCACGGATTTTCTTTTACCAGTGTTTTCAAGATCTTTGGTGATAACTTTTCTGGCCCTACTTGAAAAGCAGGTGATACTAAGCACAAGGTTGGCAAGGCAATGAACAGCGTCAAACGGCTCCTTAACTAAGTCAGTAGAGACGCCTTCTTACTCGAGATTGTGTGCTCCTACTTTGTGCCTTGACGACTGGAAGAGACAGCGTCCCTAAACGCAGTGACTCTAAGTAACTGTTAACAGGTAGTTTTTTCATAAAAGGTAGTATGCCTCCTTAGCCCACGTAGTCTTCTCGTGCCACAATTTAGTGCTGCTAGCTTGTCGAGCATCGATGCTCAACGTATGCACACATACTCGCATACTTGCACCAATGAATCAGAATTGTAACTTTTTTAATATCCAAACACATACTTCTTTCGTTTAAACTATTACTCACAATTGCTTTATTTAATTTTTACTTATTCCCCTCCATGTCATGTCGAAAAAGTTGGAAGTAGTGATGAAGCCAACAGGTGCGATCCCTTATCCTGGTGCTGTCTTAATGGATAAGACCCGCGTATTCTATTATAAATAGGTATCACTGAGTGTATTCATGGAACATGGGCCCAGTTGAGGTGAGAGTTTCCAATAATAATGTGGAAAATAGTGTTAAACTACAATGCATATAGTATATATAGCGTATATACACCGGTATACATCTACATAGCTCTTGGCTTCTCATAGCTCGTAGTGAGACGAGAATAGAGGCAGTAGCGTACGCTAACTAGGTAATTTTTTAGGCAGTTAAGTATGAGATGATGATGTAAAACCAATGTTTTTTATAATTTCTTTTAAATAATTTACGTAAAACAGGGTACAAAAACGGTCGTTATAATTAAGAACGAGTTACAAGGAATGAAAACAGATACAGACAATATCTAGTTAAAAGTTCACATGTAAATAATGTTGTTAAAAAACGTATAGGTAATGATGCGCGCCTTTTGAAGTAGCGTGTTTTAAGAGAAACTTGTGGTGCTGCAAGCAAAAGAATACACACTTATCTTTATGATGTGACCGTATAGGTAGTTGCAAAGTTATGTAAATAATTACTTACAGAATGGTTTAATGGTATACCATCATGCAACATTATTTAAACGATCTTTTAGTTCAAGTTTCTTAGGAATTTTTTCGACAAATAAAGACAAAATAATAAAAAAAAACCTTGTTGCAGTTATAAAAATGGATTATGTTTATGCAAACATTAAGCTACCGTCTGTATTTTTATCAATACTGAAAACAGTCACTTTCAAAGAAGTAAGCTAAAGATTTGGAATAAACTATTAGCTACTTTATTACCAAATCATTTCAAAGGCTCCAAAATTAAGAAACTATTTAGGAAGAAAATTGGATGGTGTATGCTATATGCCATTAGTACTAACGTACCTGACGTCAAATAGTAGCCCAATGAGTTAAATTATCGTAGCATAGCTCAAATATGCCAATAAAAAGGAAAGAAAATAAAGAAGGAGGAACAAAATATTATTCTTAGCAATACACTGGTAAAACTCTACTTCTTACAACAAAATAATTATATTTAGTATTATGCTGTTAACATAAAGAAAAGCTCAGACACAGAAATCATTTTAGAAGATTTTTATGTCCTCGTAAGTTTGCATCGCAATATTTCTATATAGATGTCAATTTGAAAAAAAGGGATATAAATTGGGCTCAAATGTGTGCAGCAGCCAGAATCTGCAACATGGTTTTGAGAGAGATACCTCAGAACTACTTGTAACTTAAAAGCTCATGACATTAAAAGTTGTTAAGATAATTTTAAAGAATTAGTATATAGGTTTTAAAAACAAAAACATAAAGGTATGACTACTGAAGGTATGTTGTACAGATTGAAAATACAGACTTCAGCTAGAAAAGCTTTGAAAAATAAAACTCAAATAAATGTCTTAGATATAAAGTTAATAATTTGTGAAGCTGAACCCTCCCTTACTTGTAGTCCTGATGGTGTTTTTCTTGAGTTAGAAAGATCTTATAAGTATAACACTTAGGTACAAGTTTTAATCCACATAATTAATTTAGAAAGATGTCATTTTTTTGTCTATTTAAGTAAGAGTTCTACAAACGTCATTGTGGCAAGAAGAAAAAAAATTGTTAATGGGTGTCATTATTACATTAAAGTCTGTAAAATAACGATTAATGTCATTTAAGTTTGTTTTCAGCTTCAAACCAAGAACTGTGGACTACAGTCTCACGCTCCTTTACAGACTGCGAGACAGCAGATAGTCCAACTATTTGTTGGTTTAAAAAAAAGAAGGAAGAATTAGAGAGTTGAATATAATATCCAGGTTCACTTACCTTTTTTTCCACTAGAAACTAATACTGGCAACTCTGCTTTAATTATTAATACGAATGACCAATTCGTATGATTTGTACTTCTTCTTTCCGTTGGATTTATAATTACATATTTTATAATAACTTAAATTTTTTTTCTAATTACTCTTGCATCACTTTATTTTATGTTACTTGTATACATATAAAAAAAACAGAGAAAAGACGGAACGTCTGGTCAATTTTTTAACATTAGTTATTAACGTCTGCACTTGATGAGTGGCAGCAGGCTACTAACTAAAACGCATCATTATCATTGGGAATAAAATATAATAGGATAAAATAGAATGAAAATAAAAATTCATTTATTTACGCAAGTCGTCGCCTGAAAGCCTCCCCTTTTTAAAACTATTACCGTCCTCGGTAAATATGTATTATATTATATTGTTATTATTTGTTTGTTTGTTTTTTTTTTTTATAATTTTATCTTATAAGTAAACATTAATGAGTAACATAACGTTAGTATATTAAAATAATTTTTATAGTAATATAATAAAGTATTAATTTAAAGAATTATTACATTTGTTTATTCGGGACTGAGAGTAAAGAAAGGAATAGACTAGTGAATATTACGTCTCATTTTTCTTCTTGGCCCCTGGTTTTGTGTTGTTAATTACTAGTCTATTAAGTGCATCGAGATTTGCTGACACTCCCATCTCAAGGCATAGTTCATTGTGCCAGTCTTATTTTACCAAGTTGATATTTTCCTGGCATGATGGGCAGATCTTTTTTAATTTTATTTGTGTTTTGCACAGAAGACTGTGCACTTCAAGGTGGCATTTATATATTAAATTTTCACACGATGAATGTGTTACTATTTCACGGCTTTTTTGCGAGTCGTTTTGGGAGTAATTCGCCCCATACATTTTGAGTCCTTTGAGGGCCCTTTCCGTCGATTCTTCGTTACAGTATGTAGCGAAGCTTAGGTATAACTGTCTTCCATAATTGCGTTTGACATCTAATGGGTAGTAGTTTATATAGCTCAAAGGGCCAAAGGTCATTAACAACCGGGTGTATTCATCTGGATTCATAATGGCCGGTACCTTAGATACTACTTTTCGTGGAAGTCATTGTCTTTTGGATCGTTATTTATTTTTATCGTGTTTTCTGTTTTTGGTTTTCTTGTGATTACATTTTTTTGCTGCTGAGTTATGCAATACACTACTATTTGGTGCATGTTTTCTGCCCACTCAGCGGATCCATACGTTATATCAACGGGAATAATATCTTCCTATGTTTGTTTTTTGGTTGAAAAATTATTATTTTCTATTGGATAATTGTTTTCGACAAATTTAATAATATAGTTTGTGTTAATAGGTTTTTTTGTAATGACGCTTATTTTAGTCCCGGTACGATTTACTCTTACAAATCGTAATATTGGACTAAGCTCTTTTTCATTAACTTTTTTAAAGGTTTCGACTTTCGTCGTTGACTTTACGTTCTTAGTTGGTGCTTCGATGTTTCATGAAGATGATTTGTCTTCTATAACAATGTTTGTTGTGTCATTTAAGGTAGCTGCAGTAACTGCCGCATTACATAGTTGGTAATATTCGGCCTCGTAGCCGGTGTATGGGGCTAAACATGGCTGTTTTTTTAATGATATCATCGGACCAAATTTGTTAAGCGATGTTTCCAATTGGCGCTTATCGATTAGTTTTTTGGTCATTATGTTTAACCATTGTCCATTTTCCGATTCAATGTGGACCTTGACTTGTCTTTTATTTGGCAAAGGGACAGGTGCCGTTGCACAGGGGACTTTGCCTGATTCCTCTCGTCTGATTCATTTGACAATGAGTCGAATAGCTCCTGTAGCGTTGGCACTGCATTTTAATTATCAGCCGCTATCGCTGCTTCCTGTGGTAAAAGGAATGCTTTTCTTTAACTTTTTTCAGCATTAGCTTTCTATAATCCCCCTGCAGCAGTATGCTAAGCTGGCATCTATCAGCCATTGCTTCTGTGATATTAGCGTTTTGTTTGTCCATTGTGTGTGTAATTCTGCAAGCATAAATATGATGGATGTTGTGAGGATCATTACTTGATACTGTACATGTATGAGTATTTCTGTAGTGTCATTTGTGTTGTTATTGTTCGTAAGTGATACATGGAATGCAGATATGGGAATAAATATCGGTTTATCAAACTATTGGATAATGGGTAGAAAATACATGGATCGATACAATTCTTACTTATCATGGTATGCCAAAATATTTGCGTATTTGTAATACAATTGAATAAGTAGTTTAAATACATGCTAAGGCTTTATATTACAAAAGAGAAAAAAAAAAAATTTTGACAATAGAGTAACATGCAGCCTAAATAGAATACAACATGCGCTTTTAAATTCATAGCCTAATTATTATTATTTTTATAATTATTATACTTATTTATTCATTTTTATATTTATTCAAATATATATATATATTTATATGTATATGTATTTTTCTCTTTGACTAACAACAAACGTACTTTATATAAATCCTAAAGATAAAGTTAAACAATAAAGTAAAGTTTAGAAGAAGGAATTCGTGAAACGAAAAACTGATTTTACAAGGCTGAAAGTTAAAATCTTAGAACTAAGTGATATGTATTTAAAGTAGAAGGTGGCTGGTTGATTAGTAGGGCTCAATTATTGTGTTCATTTTCTGATACTTTTGATCTTTTCTCGTAGATCAATGGTTTTGGTAAGTATTGACTTCGTTTCTTTAGTTTGTGTACAGCGTTGTCTTCTGCATGTAATCACATGTTTGTGGTAAGTCATTAACTTAACTTGTCAAACTCTTGCTTTGCTGTTGAGTATTGCTATTATAATCATAATAATAAAAGCTTTAACGACATTTCGTATCAAAGACAAAAGAGAAGTTTGTTATTCCTCCAACTTTCGGGTCCGTATTTTCTCGATTTGATGTATTATATTTCGTAGATTTAATTCTCCATCTGTCCATGCTTGTTCATTAAAGTTCAATTCTTGAAGCAATTTTACAGCGTCATTAAAGTCATTAGCGTCTTTTGAGGGTTCAGGTACTGTTAAGTTTAAGCTCACTTCTACCTGATAGGTATATTGTATTTGAGTGATAATCTTATGTTCACTGGTTAAGGTTCATCCGTGAGTTTTTCCCGTACATCTATTATTCATTCGTAGGAGACGTATACCTTTTACTCTTTCTTGTTGATCCATTTTCTTAGGACAGATAATGTTCAATTGTTCTTCATTGGGTGTTGAGGATAACCATAAACTATCAGTTAGTAAGTAAATCCATTGGCTTTTAGTTTTCGACGATAACATAATTTCACAGTGTTTAAATACTTATGGTCCAGGTCGTAATAACATAAGAATTTCACAGTCGTTTATAGAATAAGGTATCTTCAGCGGTTCTATAGCCGAGCATATATAGGCAGACTCATTTTGTCCAGATTGGGATATCATGACTGGATGTAGTGTATAAAGATTGAAAGGGGTTCGATCTACGATTAACAAATGTACAACATCTAATTTGCTTAGGATACTTATTTCGCTAGCATAAAGATTGTTTATTGGTGCTACAAATTCTAGATTTCCCGCAAGGTTCTTTACATCCCGAGCTACTGTTCTAAATATATTTAGAGAAAATAGCTTTGTATGTGCTTAACCTCTTTGTAAATCATGCAAGATGTCAATCAGATCTTCATCTTCAATCATTCATGGGAACGAATAATGTGATCTAGGGTAGCCTCAGTTCTTCCAAGGTACGCTAACAAATAAATCAGATATCTGTCAAGAATAAAATCCTGTCCAGAAGTCAATACATCAGCAACTTTTTTTAAAATACGGTCATGGCGTTTCGTGGTATTGTATAGTTCTTTGAATGTGGTGGCAAAAATATGGCTATTTCGCCCATACAATTTAATATATTCTTTTTGATTGGTATCCAAATTGTTGATGTTAGTGTTGATAACAATAAAATCATCTTCTGTGACTAAGCCGTAAAGTCCTTTAGCAATGCTCCCAATAATTCCATAAGCTGTCAGTCTTATTCCTCGTATGCTGGGGGGTGGAATAATGTTATGTCCCGCATGGATTCCCACAGTATTTATTATGTTTAATAGTGTTGCTTTAAGGTTTGTCAATCGCTTTATTTTTTAATTCAAGAGGTCCATTTTCATATAGTGAGTGCAATTAGAATAACCAACCTGCTTTATACATTGTCGAAAAGTTTCGTTTAATGCTTGAGTAGGTGTTTGTTCCAATATTTTTTTTTTAACATCCAGCCATATCACAATCTTTCAATCGGCACTCTTAATTTTTATATTTCAGGGTTTGTTTCAAGTAGTTCTTTGCTATGGTTGCCATGATTAGCATAGTTTCAATCTGCACGACCTTCAAATGCTATTGTCGGTAAGATGGCCAATATAATCCGCATCGTTGTGCTTTTTTTTTCTCTGGAAGACATATAGAATATGTTTCTTACAAGATATTATTATTGGGGAACTAGTTTTATTTTATCTCTATGTTTGCGTATGGTTTCACCATTGATTTTTTTTAATAAAACATTGTTTTCCTCTAAAACTGTTATAACCCTTAGGGGTTCATTATAAAAGCGATTAAATTTATGTTAACGCACTTCTTTCTCTACCCAAACTGAATCTCCTGGTTTAACATTTAGAGACTTTAATTTTTTATCATATCTTTTTTTTGCTTGTACTTTCATCTTTATTTGTTGATTTTCTGCCACAATTATCATTTCTTGAAGTCACCTTATAAGATCTTGTTAATATAATGGGTGTTTTCGTAATCTTTTATCTTTAGGTATCTTCAAGGGCAACCTTGCTACTCTTCCAAATACTAGTTCACAAGGCGTAATATTTGTAGCTGCATGTACACTCGTGTTATACGTGAAAGCTGCAAATTTTGCTCAGTTGTCCCAGTCATTATATGTTTCAGAGTAAGTACGTATAAAGTTAGCTAGGGCAGCATGACTTTGCTCTAGTGATCCGTTTGTTTAAGGTTTGTATGCTGATGTAGTTAAAAGATTGGTTTCAAGGGTTCTTATGAGTTGTTCCAATAAATTAGACATATATGTAGCATGTTTATCTGATAGAATTTCTCTAGGCGCACCATTAACTAATATTAGATTTTGTACGAATTTAATTTTGTACAACAGTTATTTGTATAGGTGTTTTTCAAAAATTGTTAATAACATTTCTGTTATTAATCCAGGTTCTAATTTGTCTGTAAGGTCTCTCCTTCTTAAAATTTGGAAGGTTTTAAGATTTCGTCTTAACAAAATTTTTTTAAGCAATTTAAAAGCTTTTGTAAGACTTTCTGAAGATAATAAATTGGTCAACGTTTTATTGATAACAATTGACAGTATATTATGTCCTCCATAAGATGTTATTAAAATTCGGCCATCTCTTGGTTTCTTCGATTTCAAATAGCTAAAGTCCAGTGCACCTATCGATCTTAACAGCCTTGAGACAGATGTGAATGGCTGACAATCCTTGCTAATAAAATGAACTATATTGTCTCTTTTGTGTGTAAGGCAGTATCTGGTGGTAATGACATTATTTACTAGCTTACCTCCATTTTCGTTCTTATAAATATCAGTACTACTGCTACTATTACTAAGACTCACATACACTTTTCCGTGCTGTTGTTTGTATCGATTGATGGGTTAAAAAGAGTATAAGTCCGAGAGTCACATGGAATCAGGTGCAATAGTTTGATTTATTGATTTATTTCCATTGCAGTTTATTTTTTTGTTGTTTTTTATTTAAGTTATTCAGGGTTTTTTTTGTTTTTTGTTGCAAGTCCAGCGCTTTAGATCGCCTATTTTTTGCAGTAGCAAAAGTACTCATTTGCGTCGGTGTGCTAGAACTTAAGGGTGTATTTTTCTGAATACGTGGGGTAATTGATAATTTTCCACTTGTCCTATATTTTCGTAAAATTTATTTTTCATCGAATAGGGGTTCAAGACCAGTTGTACGTCTTGATATATCCGCAATTTTTTCATGTAATACAAAATCATCAAAATTATCAGGATCATAGGTGTCCATTTTAGTTAATATGTTTTGAATTTCGGGGTCCAGTTTAACTCCATCAGAAAATCTAGTTACTGATAGAAAATCGGCCTGTTCGGGCTCATCATCGTTGTGAGACTTGTTCAAATATTCTTGAAGGCTTTGGTTAAATATCTTTAATAACTATTCTATTTCTTAATAAGTAACTTCATCAGTATTACTTGTCGTAGTTTTAGGTTGGTCTTCAAAAATTTTATCATTTGAACTTTTACTAAGTGAAATTGGTGTAACGGAAATTTCAGTATTTGTCATGTCTGAGTCTAAATCAGTATCCGTATTTAAGTCTATTTCTGTTTTAGTTAGTTCTTGCCGTAATCCACTTTGTCTAGGGTCATATACTGGTATTTAAGTATCTTCTCTTGACGATTCTTCAGTATTGCTTGGATTGTTTTCGGAAAACATACTTGTTTTTGTCGATGAACCAAGGTTAATTATATCTTTAACTGATAATTGTGGCATTTCCTCATTTTTGGAACTATTATGTTTTATTTCTGTAGTTTATAAATTCATATTGCTAGCGTGTGATGTTGAGGCTACTGATTCTGAAAAATTTACTTTTAATGAGCTAGAATCTTTTAATGTGTTTTGAGTGACATTTCTTAATATATTCGGTTGAGATGTAAATGATTTCTTTGGCTGAGGAAATGTTTTTGTTCAGGTTCTTTGAGCAATCACACTATGATATAATTTTAGCCGTTTTTTGTTTGTTCTTGAACCAAGGGGTCGTTTAGGACCCTTGATCAACTTAGGTACATCTGTTTCTGATTTGGTCATGCTTCTTGGTTTTGTTACTGCTATTATTTCCTTCGAGGTTGTTGGCAATGCTTTAGGTTTGATCGTCGTTAATTTGGATGCTCTTAGTATTCCTGTCCTCTGACTTTGTAATTCTGTTTTCTTCTTTTCCTCTATTTTCTTTCGACCCATCATCATAACACTTAGTAATGGTAATCCATTATTTATATTGTTTTCTGCATAAAGAAATGGTCCTACTAGGTTTCTAGATAATGAATCAGCCTTGGTATCGAGTCATCCTGGTTTGTATTTAAAAGTATATTCATAATCGGTGAATTTCAACATCCAGCGCATTAAACACTGACCTGGGTCTTTTTTTGTATGCATCCAATTTAATGGCTCATGATTGGCTACGAGAACGAATTTATTTTCTAATGAATACGATTGAAAGTGATGCATTGCATATAGTGCAGCTAGATATTCCTTTTCAATCGTGGAATAATTTATTTTGGCTTTATTTAAGGTTCTTGAAAGGTAAGCGACAGGATGGTCAAACCCATTTTTTTCTTGACTCAACACCGCTTCAATTCCATAGTCAGATGCATCTGTTGTTAACTTTAATGATTTACTAAAGTTGGGGAATTGTAAAATTGGCTTTTGGCATAGGCGATCCTTTAGTATTTGAAAACTCTTTTTCTGCACTTCAGTCCATTCAAATTCTTTTCCCTCTTTTAATAAATCTGATAATAGTTTAGCTATTTTTGAAAAATCTTTAACAAAGCGTCTTTAGTATCCTCCTAGTTCTAAAAATTGTCAAATATTTTTCATAGTTTTTGGTTGGGGAAATTCTCTAACGGCTTGTATCTTTTTAGGGTCTAGTTTAATCTTTCGTTGACTTACTATATGCCCAAGAAATATTACTTCTTTTCGCAAAAATTTAACTTTATCTGGTTGGAGAACCATATTCGCTGATTTTAATCGATCGAAAAGTAACCTATCTTTACGGTCGTGATCTACTACATCATTTGCGTAAATAATAATATCATCTAAACACACTAGCATTTCAACATTTAATAAGCCATTTAATATGAGATCAATTAGTTGTTGGAACGTGGCAGGTGCATTTTTCAGGCCTTCGGGCATTCATCTATAATGGTAATGTCCATGGGATGTCATGAATGCTGTTTTATACTTATCATGTTCATCCATGGGAATTCGTTGGAATCCATTTGCCAAATTGAAAACTGAAAAATATACGGCTCCTCCCAACTGGTCCATAATATCTGCGATATTAGGTAATGGATATGTATGACCAATGATCTTTTTATTAAGTTTTCGGAAATGAATTACTACCCTCTATCTTGGGTTTCCATGGCTATCAGGTTTTTTAGGGACAATCTAAAAAGATTAACTATACGGTGATGACGAAGGTTCGATTATTCCATCGTTAAGTTTTTTTGCAATGTGTTTCTCTAAATCTTTTCTATGTACTGGTGGGTGACGATATTATTTATAGTTAATAGTTGTGTTTTTTTCCGTCAGAATTTTATGTGCAACGAGGTTAGTACAAGGTAAAGTGTCTCCTGGTAACAAGAAGATTTCTGAGAATTCAGAAATCAATTGATATATTTGGTCTCGTTCTTCCAAGCTTAAATGACCAGTGGGCACAAGTCCTTTTAGGTCACTTATTCTATCTCGTTTATTTTTAACAATTGGTCTCTCATGTTCGCTGCTAGTATCGGGATCAAATTCAGGTGCAATGTATTGAAAAGGTAGATTTCTCTTGGGTCCATTTCAATCGCAATATCATCCTAATTAGTATTTATTGCCATAATATTACATTGACCGTTCTCATTTTTTACTATTCCTTCTCCTAAATATATGTTATCACACCCTACATCTATTCGTGGTAAGTATCCTTCAGTTAAATTAGTATTAATTAAATTAATTCTTACTATTTGATATGTTCGAGCCTTAATCGGACATTTAGTTGCTTTACTGGTATTTTTTTGTTCCTTATTAGGGCAATGTTCTACACCATGAGTATTTTTATTCTGTTCAATAGCATGGGGTTGGAGTATATCTTTGTCGACTCATTCATTATTTTCACTGTATATCCCACTTTTATTAGTTTTATTATCAGTGGCCTTTATAAGATTTTCACCTCTTTCTGATAAGATCAATTTATCAAACTCATCTTAAAAAGGAAAATCAGCTTTTATGTCTCCAAATTTTTTGTATTTAGGTATATTCGACCTTTCGGGTTGGGCTACGATGTATTAGTCATAAGATTTCTGTTGGTTAATTTTATTCTTAAGGCATTCTGTCTCTTTGTTAGTATCAAGGGTTGTAGCTAAAATTTGATTTTCCTCTGCTTGTTTTTTGAGTTTTATGATTTTTTATTCTTCTTTATCTCTTTTCAACTGCTTTACTTCCTCAAAAGTTTTTAAAAAAGGAATGGGGTTTCTTACGTCATCATCTAGTACTATAGCATCATGATAATATGATAATATGGCTCGTCATTCCTTACAAAAGTTTCGACCCAATAAGCCGCCATCTTTGATCGGAAAATCGTTAGGGATCACATAAAAAATGTAGGTTCTCCTTGTATGGTCAAATACGTTGTTCCTTTAGTTAAAACTAGGTAAGGTGTGATTCCAGTAAGGTTGATAATTTCACTAGTCTCTACTCGTTAATATGGGTTCAACTGATCTAATTTAATCAGATTTGTGGCGGTGCCATTATCGAGCATTAGTGTTATAAAGTGATTTTTCCTTTCTGGGATTGATAACCTTATGCTTGTAGGCTCGTCGTCTACGCAAAGTCCCTGGCAGGTACTAATGTGGACGGTTTCAATTTTTTTGCTATTTTCATTACCTGCACTGAAACATTCAGGGTATAAGTTGAATTCTGTCTTTGGGGGCTCACCTTCAAACGACGATTGGGGTGAGCCGCCTGAGAGTTTAAATGATGTGGCAAACGGTCGTCTCCTGGTTGGTATTGATTTTGAAAGTTCTGATTCTGATGTTTAAGATTAAAACTTTATCGATTATAACTATTATAATTATTATTTCGGGGGTTTCTATTATAATTCTGATTTCTGCCTCGGTATCCTTGATTATTACCAGGATTGAAATTAGCATTTCTTTGAGTGTGACAATTGTTAGGATTTTCGTTATTATATCGTCTGAAATTATTCTGATAATAATTAGAGTTTCTTGATTGATTTTGAAAATTCTAATTTCTTCCCTGATTCTGATAATTTTTACAGTAATTCTTTCATTATTTTGTTGTTGATATTGTCTACTATAATTTTGATAATTATTATACAGCCTATCAGCGTGATTATTCTCATTGTCATTCTGTTGTTCATTAACTTGTGCCACTTGATGTAATGAGAATGGCTGATTGGGATACCTGTTCTGCTGTTGATATGAGTTGTTTTAATTTTTTTTAAGGTCACTACGAGGTAGTCCTTGATATCGTGTATATGGAATTATACCCGCTCTCATTTGGCTCTCCAATCTCAACGCGTAATCGAAGGCGTCGGGTAAAGGATCAGGTTGTTTCGCATTTACCTGCTGGTTTATCATAGGTGCTAGTCCTTTTATGAACATGTCTAACGCCATGTCTTTTATAGGGGTCATCATATGCGCGTTGTATGCATTGCCTTTATCTTCCATCAAGGCTTTTTCAGCACCTGGCTTAGCTATCAGCTTAGCAATAGGTTAACATTATCATGATATTCACCAAACGATTGGCCTTGTCGTTGCTACCCTTTTTGTAGCTGAGTTTATAGTAAGCAACGGTTTTTCCTGTTGCATATCTTTTTTTTAAATAGGTTATAAATGCTTCGGGGTTTTCAAAATCTTGGCCACTTACGCTTATGCGTGCAGCGGAATATAAGAATAGATTTAATTGCATGCTGAAATTAAAAGTTGGCATTGAGAGACTTCATCAGCGTTTTAGCTACTGTGATATCGGCATGATGGTTTCCATGGACCATTTTCTTAGTTGTATAATACCTTACGTGCCTTTTTTTTTTCTTTCTTTTGTTTTTTTTTTTTATTTTCTACTTTTTTTTTTCTTTTTTTTTTTATTCTTTATGTATGTAATACTAACAAAAAAAAATATACTACTATTATGTTTTGTTTATTTGTTTTGAAAAAATATTCTATTAAATCCTTGACATTTATCGCAGAAGACATAAGTAAAAAAGAAAAAATAGTATGTATTTATAAATATATACATATATGTTTGTGTATTTATTAGTGTGTGGATGTGTATGTCTTTCATGTGAGTGTTTGCTTAACGCATGCAAGTGTTATAAGTTTCCTTTAATTTTTATAGGTATACGATAAGTGTCCTATGTGTATGCCCAAGAACTAAAGTGAGAGAGCGTAATCGAGCGCGCTTATATGATATCATCTGCTTTAAGCAATGGAGTATACGGCGCTGGGATTTCTAATGTGGCATGTGTAGCTATGTATACAAATTGCTACGCGAGCATCAGCTCGTGCGCGGTGTAATATTGAAGGGCTCTTTCTGTACGAGAGGATCCAACTTAACTTAACACTTTTTCCTTTTTAAGCAAAAATGGGCTTGACGGTCATGGTTTGAATACCGGATCAATAATTTTGTTATATATTTGTATGTATATAAGTAATCGTCTGCCTATGCGTTTATACGTTCTTGAGTGCCTTTAAGAAACTCTTATTCCGCGAAAGCAAATAATTCATCAAATTGTGTATTTAATCGAATTTCAAAATTATCGCATTTCCGCTAAACATTAATTCCTGAATTATAAAAATTATTTTTCTGAAACGTACTTACTACTTGTTTTTCAATTTTTTTGTTTTTTGATAAATAACTGATTAATGTAACACAGTTGTAGTGATTTTGTCACTGATTACTAAAAAAATCTAATTTCTTTCCTAGAACGTTTTTCTCTCTCATAAGCTTCTGCATATACGATTTTCTACCACTTCTCTTACCTTTTTTTTTACTCGCAAAATTATTTTTTGGCAGTTTTACGAAATATTATTTTATAAACAATTTTGGGTATATCAGTGAAATCATCAATTATATTAAATCTTTACTCCGTTCTCTGAGAATTCTTCTTCTAATAACACTATTATGTGCAAATATGTCTGTGTGTATGTATTTGTAATTTAGATAGACCGCTTGAAGTAGCAGATCTAGGGGAAAGAGTGTCCTCTATGTCAGCAGGACTAATAAGGATGAACCGCTCTGGTTAGCAGATTCAGGGTAGGTAGAGAATGACCGCTCTGGTTAACAGATCTTGGGTATAGAATGTCCGCTATTTAGGCAGAACAAGAGGGATGAACTGCTCTAGTAAGCCGGTTCAGGATAGGAATAGTGTATTTGTGTATTTGTTTTGTCTTGTAAGCGTGTACTGTAAGAGGTCACTATTTTCTTATTTTTCTATTATTATTTTAAACACAATATTATCTTATCATTTATTCATTTCTTGTTTTTTTTACGACCGTTAACTCTTATTCATTTTTCCGTTTATTTATTAATGTAGTATTATATTTATTATATTCTTCATCATCTTCAGTTTCTTTTTCTTTTTTTAATTATAACGAAATACCGCATATACCATGCTATCCGCGAAAGCACAGCATATACGCGTCCGCGCACGGTACACTATATGGGGTATTACGCATCATTCATTAACATGATTCATTGAATGGTGTTTGGTGTTTCTTAAGAGAAAGATAGTAATAAGAGAAAATATAATAAATAAACAAATTTCTAGAGACCATTAACCACGCTCTGCTACCAATTTTGTTAAATAACGATTAATGTCATTTAAGTTTGTTTTCAGCTTCAAACCAAAAACTGTGGACTACAGTCTCACGCTCCTTTATAGGCTGCGGGACAGCAGATAGTCCAACTATTTGTTTGTTAAAAAAAAAGAAGGAATAAGTAGAAAGTTGAATATAATATTCAGGTAAACTTACGTTTCTTTCCACTAGAAACTAATAATGGCAACTCTGCTTTAATTATTAATTCGGATGACCAATTCGGATGACTTGTACTTTTTTTTTTCGTTGGATTTATAATTATTCATTTTATAATAACTTAAATTCTTTTTCTAATGACTCTTGTATCACTTTATTATATGTTGCTTGTATACATATAGAAGAAACAGAGAAAAAACGGAACGTCAGATCAATTTTTTAACATTAGTTATTAACGTCTGCACTTGATGAGCGGCAGCGGGCTACTAACTCAAATAGCGCGCAAAGAAATGCACCTTGCACTAAGTTTTAGTTAAAACTCCTTCGTCTTACTTTTCTATGGGGTTGGTGCTTGCTGACTTTATGTGTTGAGGCTTGATGGCTCGCTTCGGTTGTCACTTGACACTTCCAAGAGCCACGAAGTACACAGTCAGCTTTGTTAGGTGACGACTCTCGTTGAGTATGACTTTGTAAAGAGTCTTAAAATTTTATCATTGGGAATGAAATATAACAGGATAAAATAAGATAAAAATAAAAATTTATTTATGGACGCAAGTTATCACCTAACAGAGTCATTACATTATTGATATTTTATGAAATTATTGCCAACCCTAAAATAATCATGCTTGTCTTATAACTGCAAAAATGAGTTACGCATTCAAAGTGTAAACTGTACAAAAAAATCTTTTTTTTTAAATAATGGTTGCTTACCATTTGCTAAAATACAAATAATGTACATTTAATTATATTTTTTGTTAAATGCCTGAACAGTAGTATGTTGCAAAAACTTAAAAATGGTTATTTTTTGAATAAGTCTTTCTGCGTGTTTTCGCACTGTCGCAATGCCATACCCTTCTAGATTTTCCTACTCAGTAAATCAAGGATCACTTGCAAAGGTTGTCATGGCAGTAGGACATTGTCTTTGCAAAGTATCAAATAAGATTTAAGAAAATCTTGTGTCAGCCATTACCTAATTGCCTGGTTCTAACAGGCTTAAAAACCAAAATAATTAAAAATAAAAGCTCATAGTCAATTGTGTTCCGTAGCTTTTGAACAAAAAGTTATTAGCCCAGATGAGCTGAAATTTAGTAGTATATCTGCCCTTATAGCTACAGGACATTAAAATTTTCTGCTCACCTGTAAGGAGCGTATTACATTCTAATTCTGTATAATCTTACATAACTTTGTAGTTTGGATAATTTTCTGTATTGAATGGAGTATTAATATTATAAAATTCAAGTCTTATACAGAAGATGTTGTAGAGTAGAGTATTTATTTTCTCTGGTTCATTTATTTTTATCAAAGTAGCAAAGAGGTCTGTGGATTGAGTTGCCTGCTTCGTTCTTGTTTTTTTATTATTTACGCGTCTCTGCGTCTCTTCGTAGGCACCTGACAATTACTTGTGAGCGAGAGTGTAAAATTAAAAATAGATTAGAAAATTATGTGAAGTATTCAAAAGACAAGTAAAAAATGTGTGCAGTAATGTGTTTTACATGTGTCTTAGTAAAAAATTTATTAAGATGTAAAAGGATTAAGAAGCTTTATGAGAAAAAAAGTTTGGCGCGTGTTTAGTGAAAAAAAATGCAAATACGATGTTTGAGTATAGGTAAATGCAAAATACACTAGAAAAAGAAAAAGCAGGCTGGCAACGAGACAATTTTAAAAGAGATATGAATTTTGAGTTAAAGAAAAAGACAAAGACTACGAAAAAAGGAGGTATTTAAAAATTTTAGAAAACGTGCTGTGTATATTAAGAGAAGTCGAAAGCGAAAAAAAATAGCGGACGATATTAAATTTATGTTACCAATTTTTTATGGTATTAATTACAGTTTCTGGAAAAAGAAAATATCGATATGTTTAAGGTTCAGAACCTGTTAAGATTTTATTTATCAAGCAATAAAAAATCTAAACGAAACAGAATCAGCTTGGGAAGAAAAAGATTTGAAAGTAATAAATTACATATCTAGTGCATTGACTCTACATAAATTTAAATTAATACATGAGGAAACAAGCTTGTATATCAACAGCATTGCAGATATGTGAGAGAAATAAATTAGAACAAAACTTAGTTAACTGATTTTCAACAATCTAGTGATTTTTTTAAGGAATTCAAAAAGATAATAATTAAAATAAAAAATTCATAAGGTACAAGTAAATATAAAACTTGGTAAAAGGGAGCACATTTTTATGAAACAAAATATTTGACGTTCCGTCGAAACCAAAGTCGAGCTCCTTAGAAACCTAAAGAAACATAATAAATTCTTCAGGTTAATGTTACAAATGTTAAGATCGCTACTTGAAATAACTAAATTCCAACTAATAACAACAAGTAACAACCCACAAATACAAGAGGCGCCTCCCCTTTTACATTACGATTGTATTCTATTAATAGTTACACATTTTAAAAGTCATATGACTGAATTTACAATATTTAAAGTCATATGAAAAACAATAGAACGTAAAAAAATTCATTGTTTTATATAAATGGGACACTAAGTATATTGAAACAAAAACACAATGTCGTTACGCCAACGTAACAATAAGAAAAAAACTGAGAGTCAGAAACCCACACATAGATGCCCCAAACCACTTAATGTGTTAGAGGTGTTCCCCCACTATAGACTATAAAGTATGTAAATATATGTTAGGGGCGGTACAACGGACGGAAGTGGGGACGAAACTAAGGAATTGAAACATCTATAGTGATAGAAAAAGGAGGTACAATACTCGGAAAATGGTTTTAAACTGGTGTAATATAACTAACAAGAAGTAGTATTTTAAATAATAAAAAAATATATATATTGAAAATAGGATTTAATACAAATCATCTACTTTATTACGTTTATATCTAATAAAATTATTGTAAGATACATTAAGGTTTCTTAATATCAGTCTTTCTGTTAACATTTGTTTCATACCATATTATATTGAGCATTTCTGAAAATTCACGTTTAAATTTATTAGATTCTCTGTCTAAAATCTGAACTTTGTCGAATTGAAAAAGAAAGATGAGATGTGACACTGCAGTGGTAAGCTCATACCGATCTATGACTATTTTTTTTTTATACATTTAAAGTAAAAATTGCTGTAGCAACGGTTAATGAAAAGGAAGAAATTATTTATTTACTAGGAACATTACCTCCTGCATTGGAAAATATTGGTGAATTAATAGACATTTTGAAAGAAGAGAAATAAACAATTGAATATTTTTAAAATAAAGTTTAAATATACAAGATTAAAAATCAAACATGCAAAAATAAATGTAATAGTGAAAATTTAAGTGTGTTTAAAGTGAAAAACAGAAAACATAAAAACTGTCATAAATGTGGTAAGCCAGAACATTTTCAAAGTCAATGTTATAATAACAACTATGATAAACGACAAAACACATCAAGAGAATCGTGTCTCGGTGTTTTAAATGTAAACAGTAAAAGAACTAATCAACAGCGAGGAGGTGGATGAGGTCAGTTTGGCCACCAACAGCAGCAAAAGTTTTACAACAACAACAGAGGCCATGGCCCAGCACTGCGTGGTCGTGGTGGATATCAACAGTGACAGAATCAACATCGGCAATTACAACATTATCAAGATAATAGTGCCAATTATGGTAGAAGCCAAAGTGAAAATCAAAGTACTGACGAAGAAAGTATTTATAACAATCAAAATCTTGCCAACTGCGAAGCGAATAATTGTGGTAATAAAACTGAATGGATTTTGGATAGTGGTTGTACTAATTCCATTAATAATAACCTAAATTATTTTTCTGAAAACATAAATCTACAAAATTCAGTCAACGTTAAAATAGGCAATAGAAAAAACTTTGAAAGCTACAAAAATAGGAAATGTAAAAGGAAAAAGAGTAAAAAAGTTAAGATGTGATAACAGAAAAGAATGCCTCAGCAAAAACACTTCTGAACTTACAAAACACAAAAGTTTTACAACAGATAAATGCCCTCCACATATGCATAAGTTAAATAGAACCGCAGAAAGATACAATTGATTTGTAATAGGCATAGCAAGGTGTCTATTATCCGTTGCAAAATGAGATATAAAATTTTGGCTGGAAGTAATAAAAACGGCAGTTTACTCAAAAAACAGAGCCTTAACAAAAACTTTTAAAAGAAAAACTCAACATAAATTAATGATGGGAGTTAAGCCAAACTTAAATTGTATAAAGTTGTATGTAAGTAAAATAGTTGTGAGAGTGCCCAAAGTTAAACGAAATAATAAATGGGATAAGAAGGCAGAAGTAGAGATATTAGTAGTGTATAAAAGTGTTGGTTACAAAGTACTCATTATTAATAAAATCATAATTGCTAAACATACTGTAATTATAGAAGAGGATGTCAAATTAGCAGGTTTTAATGGTGAAGGAATAAAAATTTTTACAGTAAAGAAATTAATAATAATTATAATAGTAGCGATAATGATTTGGTTTCTTATGAAAATATAAAAACTGTAAAGAGTAAAAAACTACAAATAATAATTATTGTACAATAAAAATATCTCATAGAACGCGTAAAGAACCGGAAAGGTAGAAGGCAGAAAATCATACAACATGTATTTACGTAAATTATGTAAGTGCAAACATTTTACAAAGTTACAATGAAGCAATAAGTGATAAAGAGTGTGTAAATTGGAAAGAAGCTGTGGACAAGAAAATAGATTGCATTATTGAAAGCAAAACTTATGAATCAATACATAGACCAGAAAATAAGAAAATTTTTTATTAAAAATGGTTGTATACCAAAAAATTACACAGTAGATATAAAACTAGATGAGTTGTTAAAGGCTTTCAACACGAAGAAAAAATTGACGACATATATTCACTTGTAGCAAAAACACAAACTCTTAAAATTTTATGGGCTTATTGCTCACGAAATAATCTTATTAATAATTAAATGGATAAGAAATCAGCTTTTTTCAATGAGAATAAAAAATCTGAAGTGTAAGTTAAGCAACCAGAAGGTTGTAATGATGGAACATGCATAGTATGCAGGTTAAAAAAAGCTTTATATAGTTTGAGAGAGAGCCCTAGAGCATAGTATGAGTGTCCAGATACATGTTTCAAAAGCTTAAGTTTCAAAAGAAGCGAGAATAATTATTGTTTGTATTATATACATGATGGATATAGTTTAATGTATGTGATTATCTTTTTGAATGAATTAATAATTCGGAGTTGAAGTAACAATTAAACTAACGAAGATAAAAGGGTATTAACAAATAAATTCAAGATGAAAAACAGGTAATATTAATACATAACTTGGTGTAAATATTGATTACGATCGTTAAAGTGGTATAATGACATTAGATCAGGAAAGATACACAAAATATTAAGTAGAAAAGTATGATGTAAAAAACGCAAAATTATATGAAATTCCAATGGAGCAAAACTTAAAATGTGAGCCAGCATGGTAAGCATCTGAACTTAAGAACTAAAGAAATTTGATAAGTGGTCTTCTATACATAAGCTCAGAAACAAGATCACATATTAATTAAAGCGTAAGCTATTAAAGTAGATTTGGAAACGGTTCAAATCAAACTCATCACAAGTATGCAATAAAAATTTTGAAATATTTGTATTTAACAAAAAATATTAAGTTATTGTATGAAAGAAATTTCAAAGAAGATATCTTGACTTGTTCTGTGACTGCAGACTGGGCAGGTGATACAGTTAATAAGAAATCAACTACTGGTTACGTTATAAAGCTGTTTAATAATATAATATACTAAAAATTAAAGAAACAAGGAAGTGTAACAAAATTTTTGACAGCCACTGAGTATGTGGCGTTGTCTGAAAGCGTAAAATCTTATGGATAGGAAGATTATTAAAAGATTTTTTTATTATTTTAAATAAATCAGTTTATATTTTTAAAGATAAGTATAATGCGATTAGTATTGCTTTACTTGGTAACCATACGAGAAACTCGAAATGTGTCGAAACACATTCTCACTTAGTAAACAAGAATTGTTCATACTATGTCACTTATATAGTTAAAGTTAACTCAGAAGATATCGAAGCAGACATTTTTACTAAGGCAATAGGAAAAATAAGATTTATGAAATTAAAAAAAAAACTTAAGATAAAATTTAAGAAGGCGTTTTAAATTATAAGTAAATTTAAAATTACGTGCATGGCACTGGAATGATAGGCATTAAGCGGGCGTTGTAGCTCTCAAAAGTCGTGATTGATACATGTATGATGACAATATGTATATTCAATGATTAGGTAACCGTTGCCAAGGAAAGATGCCTTATGTACTACATGGAGTAATAATAATAATAAATACAAGTCTATTATAGAAAATGTTGTAACGTATTTATTTTTCCACGTTCATTTATTTCTAACAATTACAATAGACCTATATCCATAACGACATTTCCCACTATTTAAATTACTGCTTAAATTCAGGATACTTTTGTGTCTAGTTTTGCGTGTACCAGTCAAATACCTTTCTTGTAGTGCTCTCTATTGATATCGTAAACATTCAAAATTATAAGTTTGTTTTATTTCCAGTGGCTTCTTTTTAAAGTTTATATAATCGTACTTAGTAATGAAAAATAGTTTTACAACTCTTTTTGTAAAGATTGTAATGGGCCCAGCACATTTTTACATGATGATACTCACGCTAGAAATCCATAAGTCATGACATTGTGAAATAGAGCATAGTATACAGTCAGTAATTGGCTGATTTTTAACGTAAGCAGCCTGTAAAAGACAAAGAGAAAATATTTTGTTTTTTTCATAACTCTATTAATATGCCTCTTTCATTAAAACTGACTGTCCAGAATAAGACCAATACATATGGTCTTGCTCCTTCTTTTTACTTTTCAGTCTTTAACTATAAAAGTAAGATCATTAGGTACTGAGTCTATGTATCTTTTGAAAGTAGTTATCAAAGTTTCGTCAATGTAAGTGGCTAATTTATTTTCGTAGAACCAATAAAATATTCTATTTAGTTGATATGTTAATAACTCTTTTAGCTCATTCCAAGTGTTTGAGCTGCAAAATAGGGCTGTGTCATCAACAAAAAAAGTAACACCTTCAACCTGAAGAAGTAGTGAGTTAAAATACACAAAAAACAACACAGGACTGAGTATTGCACTCTGAGGAACTCTAATATTAAGTATTTTATAGTTACTACTAACATCATTGACAGTAGTTCTGATAAGTCTATCTTCAAGATTGCGTTCAAGAAGCTTTAGTGTTATTTCTTTTACGCCTTAATTCTTAAGTTTGCTTCGTAGTATTTTAAAATAAACGCAGTCAGAAGCCTAACTCACATCTATGAATGCTATTGCAGTTAGATTTGATAAATCTAGTTTAGTATTGATAAAATTATTCAGCGATGGAAGTGCATCGGTACACCTTTTTTTTAAAATCCATATTTTCTGATATAAGTTTACGTGATGTTAGGAATTATATAATCTAGACTATATTGATTATTCAAAAATTTTTGCGAAGCTTGATACTCATGATATGGTTAAAATACTGTTCAATGGTGGTACTGTTCAATGGTGGTACTGTCTAATTTTGTATTTATAAAAAAATAAAACGACGTTTTGGCCGTTTGGACAACTTCCTGGCCCTCAGCAGATCCGAAAATCTATGAATTATATGAAATTCTTTACAACACAAATTTTGATAAATGCAATAAACGCAAATTAAGTAAAGTGTATAATATACCCTTACAAAGGGGATGTGAAATAGTAATGTAGTCAGAGTTTTAAGTTCAAACAGATCATGTTTTTCTAATACCATAAATAATAGGGACCCTCAAATCATGTACATAGAGTTCGCCTCCTTTCTTAATTGATTTATTGAGAGACTTGTAATAATCTTTAGTTTTTCGTGTATCTTGTTTTCAATTATTTTTTTTATTAAAATGACGTATATTTACCATTTTGAAAAATGGGCTTTTTATAATTTTGTTACGTGTCTAAAATTTTTATTTTATCAAAATTAAAGTTGTGTATGAATTAAATGCTGTTGTGATAGTACAGATGTATCCTTTTTTCTCTACGTCTCTTTTAAGCTCTTCCATTCTTAATTTTAAAGCTCTCGATGTTTGACCAACATAACAGTAGTTGTAATTCACACATGGTATGTGGTAAACGACATTATTTTTATCGAGTGGCTCTGTTACATCTTTACCAAGTAAAAATATTGAATTCCATTTATTGTTTAAACTGTAGACAAGACCAATGTGAAGCTTCTTAGAAAAATATTTAACAGGACCGTGCAAGTGGGATATATACGGTAATGATATAATTACTTTATAATTATTATTGTTTCTATTGCAAATGTCAATCATGTTAATATTTCTTCATGTATTTATTCTTCTAAATAAATTTTTGAGAATAGTTGTTATCGAGTAAAAATTTATTGAATAATTTTGAATTATCGTTATGAAATTGAGGGTCTGCTCACTTAATGGTAACGTCTTCTAATGTGTAAATAATACCTATTTTATGTTGTATTAAATGATGGGAAAAAAAATTCACGTATCAGCCTGAATATGTGGGTTTTTGGTACCAGTAAGTAAGCACTAATTTATTTTGGTGGATAATAACCATTAAATCCAAGAAACTAATGCTGTTGTTGTTGCATCTCTTAACATTGAATTGTAATTTCAGATAATAGCTATTAAAAATGTTTTTTAGTATAGCTAATACATTATGTAGACACACATATGAGAATAACATCCACATACCGCACATACAGTGGCAAATCAAAACATAACTTCTCTAATCAAGAAATTTTAAGGAAAAGGCATTACAAGATCACACAGTGCTGGACTACAGTGACTTCCCATTACAGAGCCAAAAACTTGTTTATAAAATGTCTTATTGAAATGGAAAAAAGTTGAATTCAAAATCAAAGATACACCCGTGCAAAATTAATTGAGAGAAACATTAATTGTACCATTCAAGAATTTCCGAAATTGTCTTATTGAATTTATGATTAAAGTTTCACTAGTATTGGTAAATAAACTGACAACATTTAGACTAATAAAAGTGTAATCACGTGAAATAATATTATCTTTAAATTTATTTTTTAACTCATAACTATTTTTTACTTGTGATGTTGCCAGTCAAATATTCTTAATCAAAAAATCAGGAATAAAATTTTTAAAAATGTAAGTTAAAAAATTCAATGTCGAGACAATGATATGGATAGAAAAGTCTTTTTCGTGTATTTTTATTCGTCAGTAGCATTTAGATAAGTTTTTTTTATGAATATCTTCATCAAACTTATTTAATCCATTAAAAATATCGTGTATAAAGGCGCCTATTTTCCGAAATGTTAAATATACATTTTTTTAAAATAATTATATTAATAGACAACAAGATGCACAAAGAATAAAAGATTGTTACAAGTCTCTCGTTAAATCAATTGAAATAGGAGGCTAACTCTATGTACATGATCTAAGGGCCCCTTTCATTTATGGAATTAGGAAAACATGACCTGTTTACGTATGTCTCACAAGGAACTGCTTGTCATTCTTATTTGATTGTATTGTGTGCATTTATTGTGTCATTTGCATCTGTGCATAGTATAAAAGCAACAAAACTTTAAACTCGGACTACATTATGATTTTACATCCCCTTCGTAAGATTCAGAGGTATATTATACACTTTACTTTATTTGCGTTTATTGTATTTATTAATATTTGGATTGTAAATAATTTTTTATGAGTCATAGATTTTTGTACCTGATGAGGGCCGGGACATTGTCCAAACGGCCGAAGCGTCGTTTTGTTTCTTACTAAATACAAAATTTGACAGTACCACCATTGGACATTATTTTAATTATCAACCCACTGTCATTGAACGTCTTATATTAATAATAATATTGATCCAGAATATCTTCATTCATGCCTATAACCTACCTTAGTTATAGGTATCATATCTGCTGTTTTAAAGTACATTAGGAAGTCACTCTGTTTTACACATTTGTTCAATATGATACTGAGTGGTAAGGCTTAGTATCTTCCTAGCGTTTTTATAACATTCGCATGTATTTTATCTACACCTCCCATTTTGTTTTAAAGTAATATTATTACCTATACCACTTCACCTACAGTGCAAGGTTTTATAAATATTGTTAATATACAACAGGATTCTTGTTTAACATCATATTTTATCTTAGATTCTTTATTACTCATGGCCATTTTATTTCTTATCTTACTAAAGTAGTTATTAAAACCATCTGCTGTTTAAATTTTATCAGTGATAAAATTTCTATTGTAACTTTTTACGTAGTCAAAGTTTTCTGTTTTAGTTTTGTTATTGCTGATCTTATTTTCAATATCAGACCATAGGTGTCTTTTATCACATTAAGCTAATATTGTACTTTTATACACGTTTTCAGCTTTTAGTAATAGTTTTTTAAAAGTATTATTATATTTCTAACATTGTTTTAATACTAATGTATTGAATATGTCTATTCCTTAATTTTTGTACAGATTTTTTTTCGTTTAACATGATTATTTTAAGGCCGTCGTTATCCGGGATTCTCTTTTTCTATCTTTTAAGGTTGGATAAGTGAATCTGTTACGCGGTACCAACTTTTTTTACGATAGACACTAAAGTAATATCTATATCTTGCATATGATTCATATTATTGATAACATCCCACTTAACTCAGCTCACCTTTTTGAATAGTTTTTTATAATCAATAGCTAGAGAAATATTTCGGCTTTGCATGTAAAATTTAATTAGTAAATAAGAGGGTAGTGGTCAGTTTTCTTTTTTATTAAACTTATATATCTTATTATTAAAGATCAATTCGATGAATATTTGGTCTGTGCAACTTCCTTTGTTTTCGCTGCTGTTTCTCGGTCTTTTTACTGTTTGTACTCAAGATATCTTGCTTTTTTTTAAAAGTTAAATTGATTTTCTGTTGATAGGTCATTCTTTTCTAGTACGTTTGTGTTCATATTACCTTTAACAGAGTAGTATTTCTTGTTTGCTCTTGTATGTAGAAACGTATTTAAATCATTAAGGAAATCTTGTCTATTGTAGTCAAACCATCTGTATATACTTGTTTTCTTTACTGTTTGTTCTTTATGCCAGACTGATACTGTTAATTCCCTGAGTTTATCATGTACTATTATCTCTATTGTGTGCTTGACGTTATTTTTACATATATTATGACACCATCAGCTTTATTCATGTCACTTTTATTGGTGTAATGATTATAATAATTAATATCTAAGATTGCTGGACTATTAACCAACTATGCTTCAGTACATATTAAAATGTGTAGTTGCTGTTTGAATTACCTTATGTACTCTTCAAGGTCCAGTTTATTGGAGTGTATACTTCTGACATTAATCAATAGCATTTCTAAATTATCATTAGTTACCTCATGTAAGTATTCTAAAACACTGTCATAGATTATTTCTTTTCTAGTGATTTTTTTATAATCAACACTATTCAGTTTTTTATTTTTGATAAAACTTACTATCAAATTTAACTGGATGGACAGTTGTTGTAATTGTTCTGTTCAATAGTCTCGTTCAATGTATGACGAGCACTTTCTTATTTTACTCACGTCATGTCTATCATCTAGAGAAAGATTATATCACGTATTTGCTTTACTCCACAATGTACATCGTCTAGACTTTTGCTTTGTATCACTGCACTTATTAGTTTCATGGTTACCAGCACATACTGCACACTTTGGCGTATTATTAAATTTATTTCTGTAATGAAAGTACTGACAGCACTTTTTGCAACGTGATCAGTTAAACCCATCAAAAGCTCTATATATTTGGTATTCAATGTATACATATCTCTAAGTTATCAACATGGAATATGAATTGCTGTGCACTTCTGTTATGATATTTGAGGATCCATACGTATTTGGTTTATGAATAAAGTTAACCTTAATTTGTTCTTCTGTGATATTATTTTTTGCACTCAGCTTTTTTTACATTAGATTATTTAAAATTCAATATTTGCAATAGGAAATAGTGAGAAATTATCATCAATTAAAGACAGCCCTATATTAAAACGAATGAATGATACGCTTATTTATGATGCACTCGGGGTGAATTCTTTACTCTCTTCTTTGCAAATAACAATTTAAAAATAAGAAATAAAAAAGCATAGATGTATTATACACGTACAGGCAGTACCACTGCAGGGATAGCAATACAATAACACCACCTCGCCATATTCGGGATCAAAGATTCATCAGACGAAAAATTTGCAAAAAAGAAAGCTCCAGGCATGACAAGAAAAGTGGTCAGTAGATCACCTCTTGAATGACTGAATAGCTGGGGATTTCTATCCACCAACTAAATAATTTTACACGAGGGGAGCTCAACGCTTGTCACTAACCCTTGACTAAAAAACTTGAACTATGACCACACCAAATTAAACTCAAGTAAAAAGCGTAATTTCAAAAGAATAAAGACTCCAGGAAACGCTGGAGAGCTTCTTGTAAGCTTCACCACCACGTAGCAGAAAAAAAACGTAAGAATCAAAACATAGCACTCCTTTGCTATTGGTCTCCAATTTAGAATCACTACTTGGTTAGATCGATTAAGCAACCGCATGAATTGGCGTTCCTTATCTGAACTTATCAAATAAATCTATAAGAAGACGATACCAGCACTTAAAAAGCAAGCTTACTATTTTTTAAATGTGCAGTAGCGTGGAGTGATGTGGTGAGCTCGGTCCATGTTTCTCTTGCGGCAGGCAAGATTAACACTCCAGGCCTTTTCCAGTCAGACGTTGAGCTGTTCCTCGAGAAGTGACCTCTTGAGATTGCCCTCTCAAGCCCTTTGCTCCAAGATCTCTCAAAAGAGTTCCCTCTCCCAGTCAACTGCTTTACACTGCCACAGCTAATGCGCATCCATCGCCCAGGAGAGTCCTCGTGCATTCCCCAAACTAATTCGTCCCCTGATGTTCTTATGCACACGTACGTATAAAGCACCCCTTATACGTATACTCTCACCTACCTACCCCTCAAAATTTTAACAAAATGCATAAATAAAAAAAATTTCAAATAAACTATACAACCATCCACAGAAAAGATCTTAGGCCGTAATAACGCCAATCCATGTCATTAAGTTCATCGTCATGCACCGCTTAAACATCGGGGGAATACATGTAGTCTTCTCCACTTAAACGGAACGTTTTTGTAATCCTGTGAACAGATGAATCGTTGCTTGACTAAGAATTTACAATTAAGGTATCTGAATGCCCGCTTGATCGCATGGATACTATTACTCTTGTGGGGATGACTACCAGACCAAATGCGCTTAATCAAGACTTAAGTATCGCAGCCTTCGATTCTTGTACTAAACCTTCATTGCAACTATCCAAAAACTTGATTGGTTGTTGCTTTATGGCAACTTTATCGGTATCGACTCGGGAAACCAGTTGCTTACAAACTGATGATAAATTATAATCACCCCTCAGTGGCGAAGTGTTTTCTTATGATTTTGTCTATGACACTGTTTCTCTCACCCCAGGGATCGTCGTTTAGTTTGGATCATTTCATCAGCGATTTCTCTCTTATCTGTTTGATGCATGTATGTTACATTATTTTTGCAATATACTATAATACAAATGGTTATAAGCAACGAGAGCTTTATTTCTAACAACTTTTTAAGAATAGGAATCATGCACAGTGTTCAAAATAAGTACAATAAACAGGAAAGTATCTAGCAATTAAAAATACGAAGAATCACAAGAATTCTACAATCTTGCCATAAATTAAACAATTGCTATTTTCAGAAACTCAAATTGGATTTTTAGAAACTACCATATGCCAAATATAACCATAATATATAGGCTATATTTAATAACAAAAATATTTTTAGAAGTCCTAAGCTAATTACGGACAGGGGGGTCTCCAGTTGACGTAGATCAGCCTATGTGTATGTGCATATATCTCAATATTGTAGTGCTATTTTAATGTCACTACTGCTACCGTTATGTTCTGAGATTGGCCACGTAATTCCTTGTTTTCCTAAACTTACCAAATATTTTTAAGGTTAGCCAAAGCCATCAACTAAAAAGTCTTTTGTAATTTGCAGAGGCAGACAAGAACGTGGATTGCCACCCCACGATCCCTCTGCGTCCTGCAATTATGTGAACACTTTCAAAATTGTCTAAAGTCAACTGAATAGTCTCAAATAATTTTGAAGGTTGGAGGAAAAAAGGGACTGCCACACATTCTTATACTTATCTAAAAGTTTCCAAAATTAGCCGAATCTAGTTTACCAACACAGTCTCTCCATGTCACCGCACTTTTGTGAATTTTTTTAAGGTTTGCTGAAGACAACTAAATAGTCTGTTAGTAATTGATTGATAGAGGTAGATAAGGATTGCCTACACCCCAACATCCTTACACCCCTGCACTAACAAAAAACTTCTTAGGTTGGCTGAACCTAATTAAAATTGACTTGGTTGGCAGAAATTTAAGCCTTCACTGGTTGCTTAACCCATCTTAAGATCAAATATAGTAGTTTGTTTGGTTCTTATGCAACTTGAGCTTAAATTGAGCATGTGGCCTGAGAATAGGCAGTTTGCTGGCAGTTAAAATAAGTCGAAAAACTACCTGAAAGCAGTATAGTAATAAGTGGTAGATGGACAGATACGCAGATAAGAGGTAAATAAATTATAATGTATTCTGTGGATTATAAGTCTTTATTAAAGATAACGAGCAGTCTTATTATGCTGTTAACAAAAACGTACAGTATCAAAGGTATTTAAAAAAATTAACATGCTTTTATTATTAATAAAGTAAGCATGTCTTTTAATTCACAGAATCTTTTCTTTCATTTTAAAAACAAATGTTAATTCTTATCGTTTTCTTCCAGTAATTAAGGCACTTTTTAGAATGCCCTTTTTGTTCATTAGCGCTATTTTTTATTACACTCTTAAGAGCTTGTTTCATATCTTTATTTTACGCATTAACGCTCTATTCTGAATACTTGGAAATTTATATTTTTGAAAAAGCATAATAACGTATTAGATTTATTATAAATGAATTCAGAAGTCATTTGGAGTCATAAGAAAATAATCTTTAATACGTTTGAACAAAATTATTTTTGGACTGTTTTTGGACTGTTTTTCGTAGAATATGTTGTAAAAAAAAACAAAAAATCATAAAATGGATAAACATACAAAGTCAGTTATTAATCCTTCTTCAACAGTAATTCGTGAACGAAAATACTTACAGCCTTTGTCAACATTTATCAGAAGACTTAATTATGTCTATTTAAAAGAATCTCAAGAGCGAAAGTATTCTTTTTGTGTACCTTGGTTATCGGATCATTGATTTTCTCCTTTAAATCGTTTACCCTTATCGACAGATCATAAAATTTACTTTTTATGTCAGTTAATTTTTGCATCAGCTTACGCGCTCAGGATCAACGTTGGCAGAAATTTTTTTGAATGACAAATTGATGCTGTACAAGAATTATTCATCCTTTTCATTGCTGCATTCATGTATTGCTGCACCCTTTTAAGATACCTTCAATTGATACACCTATCATGCTACAAGAACACTGTGAGTATATCCGGTAAGACAGCTTGCCAGTAAACCTGGCACTCTCTGCGCCATGGTGCGTTGTGTGAGCTCATCATTGTGTAGCCTTTCTCCAGAGAAGACTCCATATTTTAGAACATTTACTCCTGACAAGTTAATATTTGCTGAAGTATCATATCCTGGCTGAGAAAGATCCCCTGAGAAGCCTCTTGTTTCAGGGATCCCTTCTCACCAGTGAGGACAGCGATCCCTATTGGGCATCTGACATTGCATCCGCTAATTCCTACCTATAGCCCTAACAATTTTCCACATTCATCCAGGTCCGTAGATCTGTGGTAACTCTGCAATCACGCTGACGGAAAATTCCTTGCAAAAACTCACCCCAAAAAAGTTGTGGTTTCATAAGAACTTTTTTTTGCTAAAACAGTTGTTTGAAAAATCTTCACTAACCAGAAATCGAAGCCCCAACTCCTAAAACGGCATTGTATAAGAAACGCACTCTTAGTACTAAGCCAACACCACTCCAGAGCAAGACTCTTATAATTTTTCTAGCTAGTAAGCGGTACATAGTGTTAATAAGACAATAGTTCATCTTTTTCATTTAGTAAAAGCAAAGGATAAGGGTACCACAGGAGTTCAGTTTTTCAACTCTAGACATTTGCTTTTAGTTATGTCCAAAACAGGAAAATTTTTAAAGTTATACTTCTATACGCGCATTATGCATGGTGGTAAATCAACGATTTCGGATTTTGACCTCGAAAAAAAATGTGATGTAAGTAGATTTTGCTTAATCCCCCCCATCGCCCAACCCTTCGTGACATACTTCCGGTTTTCTCTACACCACATAATGCCACATTATGCCACCATACCACATATTTTTAATTTTATTTCTTTCTCATTTAACCAATTCTTGAAAAAAAAGACAAAAAGCTAACAAACAAAACAAAACAAAAAAAAATAGTTTCCAAAGAGATTCGAACCCTTGACCTTCTTATTTTCTGGCCACGGCCCTTTCCTACTCTGCTTTAAACAGGACTAACATGAGAACATCAGTTACTTTATCTTATCTTACAGTTTGTAACTTTTTTTTATTTAATGTACATGAATTTATGTAGTGTAGTTATAAATTTAATGACTAAAAAATTTACTTAACAAACTGATTTTTTTTCAATAATTTAAAAAAAAACTAGGCACTGAGTAAATCTTAGCAGAGCAGCCTTCCAATTTATTAATTATAATTTTTCCTTACGTATCTAATTTATTATTTTTACAATAAATCAATTATTTTTCATATTATTTTTTAATATTTTTTCAAAATTTTAAAAAATTACAAATAATTTTTTTGTACTGTACGAATATGATAATAAATTTTTATTGTGTTTTGTTCTTTTAGAGTTTTTTCATTCGTGATTGGAGTGCTTTTTTGACTTAAGGACGTTCTGCAAATAGTTTGTGGGGGAAAGTTCAGAGAAATGACAAGAACACTAATGCGTACAGTAAAGCTAGCAAATTTTTTTTTATGTGGATGTACTCATATACATTCTTTCACGCACACCTTATCCCCTTTTTCTAAATTTATATAATATTCAACTTGTGGGTCTATTCGACGATTCGATAGGTTTCTCTAAAAATAATCTTTTGTACCTAAAAAATCAGGAGATTCCTACGAATCATATAAATGACATTTAATGTAATTTTTTATATAGTTACATGTTAAATAACCGTTTTTTTAAATGTATCATGGATAAAGTAATAGTATAGTCAAATGAGCTGCAACTTTTGTGGGTTTTTTTTATGCTATTTCAATATACTTTTGACGTTTGATGTTTAAATAATATCTGTCAACAAAACCTATCTGTGATAAATGTCCTAAAGGGACATTCACAGACATGTAATACTACCCTATCAAAGAAAACTATACTATAGGATAATTTTTTTTAACTTTCTATGTACAATTAGATTTTGGTTATAAAATATAGACGAGAAAAAAGTGTGGGATCGTACGTGACAGATGTGAGTGTGAGGTTACAGATTTAATTAGTGTAGGCATTAAATTTCTTTAAAATCACCGAAAGATTCTATGTCAGTGCACAGTCTTAGACTGGCTAGCCTATGCATTATTTTTATTGTATTGTACCGTGATATATTGTTTGTAGTTGTTAACTCATTAAATATTAATGAGAATCACACCCAATCAATGTAGGTATATCTTTATCATTATCTTTATCATTCCCACAGTAATTGCACCAAGTTCATACTCAATATTGTTTCGTAAGAGGTATTTTCATTTTTAAAATTATATTGTTTGCCATATAATTTTAAAGAAGAATATTTTCATACTTGGGTACCCAAGCACCCACTCTCCACTGGTTTTATGATACAAAGCTTATCTTAAAATAACAGTAACATTATTTTACGCTTTCCACATATGACGTCTGTCACTGAAAGTAAGCAAGCTAATATTTACTTAAACAGACACATTGCGATATCTTACACACTTACTTTTAAAGTGATATTTTTAAACTAATGAGCATGCTTTATAAAATGTCAGAAATCTAACCTTTAAGTGCTATTATAATTAGAATCACTTCGTTGTCCTGGTGGTGTCACAACTGCTTTCAAGGTTAAAAACCTGACCACAAGGTTTTTCTTCACTGACTAGCTCGTTTTCATACATAAAAGCACTGATGTCATGGAGTAGCAAATTTTTGTTTTAAATACCCTTACTAACAGGTTCTAAGCTATGTTAATCAGTTACTTGCATGGTTTCATCATGGATTTCTTCGGTCACTCGAAACAAACAGTTTTATGTACGTGTCAGCTTAATTAAGGTAAGTCTGTAACTAAGCTTTTTTACATATAACCATGATTGCACGACAAAAGAGAGAAGAATGGCTCCAATAGCTCTTCAAGTGGAATTTCTCGTAGGACAAATTCTACGATGTTAGCTAAAAATTGTCGATGTGTCGATGCCTTTTACTAGCTCATTATTTTAGAAGATCTGGTACACCATTGGAACTCACTGGATATTATGGATAAAAGATTTGAAAATCTATTATAAGTCAATATTCAAAGGATACTTTTGTTTAATTTATTTATGTAAAGAGTTATATGTTAAAAGTCTAATGACTTTTTCATAAATCCTAAACAACATAAAAGAATGTTGTAAAACAAAAGATCGTTACTTATATCAATGTCCAAAATTATAAGTGGAGAGTTGCTAATATGATAACTAGGATTATTTTTTTTCTACAAAGATCATTTGTGTGTCTTTTTATACAATTTTCAAATGCTCTTACAAGTCGATCACAAATAATAGATATAATGAAAGTATGATAAGTTTGTCCTTTTAAAGCATGGCAAATATAAAACATATGAAATTATCTTAACAATGTAATTAGAAAAAAAATTTTTCACATGTGTAAATTTCTCTTAACTGCAGTAAACATTAACTATAAATAACTTTTATATAACTGAGCAAAGAATGGTTTCCTTAGAATATGCCAAATTTCCATACTTCTTGACTTGTAGAATGATATCCCTGTAATGAACAAGTGGAGCTTTATGACCTTATCTTTGTGTACTGTGGGCTTGATAAAATTTTGTATATTCTTAGATATTCCAAGATAAACGTGCTTCGCTTTGTTAGCACCTTTTTTAGAATCAAGCACTTTTTTTTAAAGTCAAATCTTCTATTGGTATTTCTTTCATGATTGTATCAAGATTTTTTGGGTTGCTTCACTCACTGTCACTAAATATGTGATTCTCATTACGCTCGTCCAATCGTCCAGCATAGTCATCTTCAGATAAAGTGATATTTTTATTATAAATAATATTGTTAATTTTAATATTATTGGGATGGAATGTCACTCTTTGTGGTTAACTAAACGTCAAGATATTTGTATGGTTCCAAGATGTACAGTCAACAATTATGTCAGTCTTAGGTGACACTCTAAATTGATTCTTTTTTAACTTTTTTCCGATAATCTCGTGTCGTCAACTTCTGTCAATAAATTCTTTTATCATTTCTTGAAAAACATGGCAGTAGATGAGCTGTCAGAGTTCTTGGCACCCCTCAAGCTTCCCCCTGAGATTGCAGTCTCAGGAAAGGTTCTAGATAAAGTCAAGTTGTAGTTGAAAAAGGGGTAAAGAGGTAGTGGTGGGGGAAAAGATTGATCGGCTGGTAGGTGCTCAGTGCTGGTAAGAGGAAAAACTTAACCTACAGCACAATTGAATAGCAGGAAGAAACGGTGAGTGGGGCAGAATTGGACAACTTAGTGATGAGAGAAATTGAGCAATCGGGCAGTGGGTGATGAGGATTACTTAGATGGTACCGTCAAAAGGGTGCCTGCGATCTAGATGCTGGTAGCTGTGACTCTTGTTGGTACCAATGACTGCCTTTGTTTGTGGCAAATCAAGCCCTGGCGTTAAGATGGCTTGAGCAGGTGCAGGCTAGTAACAAGCTCAGCGTATAGCAATAGAAAGATGATCAAGCATTAACAAGCATTTCTTACCAGTGGACATTTTTCCTTCCACTTTTTATTTATGTATCTCAGTGAAATATTTTCCTATCGAGAGCGGGCGTATTAAGTTGTTAAGAAATAAGTGTATATTTTTTTATTACAAAAAGAGGACTGCATATGCCTCTTTTTAACTAACCAATGATAGCTCGCATGACGCAGTACCGATGGAACTATCATTTCCCATCTACCAAGATTTGTTAGCCGTGACTGATGGATTTTCTGCTGTTTATTGAGGATTGTCATTTACTACCGTAATAATTTTTTATTACTAAAAGCGAGCATGTAAAGTAATGTGAGATGTCAGAGAAAATATGTTTACTATTCTGTAACCAAATCAGATTGCGTATATCTGCTCATTGCTCACGGCTAACTCACTTACTTCTAATACAGTACCTTGCCAGGAAACATAAATTTTATTTTTTATCTACATGCATAAAATATAACTGATACATTACCACTTTTTACTCAGACGCATAATGTACCAGCATGTCATTAATTTTTTTCGAGAGCAGGCGCATCCAGTAATGCAAGTTGCCAGAGAAAACATGTATAATTTTTTATTACTGGGAGCGTTTTCCAACATTGGCTTACTTATCTGTTACAAATCCCCTTGCTAACGAGTAGAGCCAGTAATAGTAATAAAGATGTTTTAATGAGTGCAATAATAAAAAGGAGTAATGTCAAAAAGTTGACATAGATTTATATAGAAGGTATTGATTTTCTCAATAGTGGGTATCAAGTGTACTATGAACAAGTAATATCATTTTTTCATTGTTTCTATTTTACATTCAATTTTTTTTTAATCTGTGCATTCTTCATAGCAAAATAATCAGAATAAGATTCATGATTTATACATGGAATATCGTCCATACTAATAGTTTTCAATAATTGACATTACTTAGTATGATAAATTTACTTATAAAAATAATTATGTCATGCAAATATTTAATAAAGCGTATAAATAATACGATAAGTAGTGTACCTTTTAAATAGCATACGGTACAATGTTATGACGATTGTTAGTCAACTTACCTCTCTATCAATGTGTGATCTACTAATATACAACTACTAGCTACCACTACTTATAACTAGTATTACTTTTACAGAGACAAATCAGTTCGTATGAAAAGTTCAAGCAGCGTGAAACTCATTTGAGTACGTTAACGCAAACTGTAAGCACGATGGAACCTCTCCGCAAGAACTTTTCTAATTCTAACGCCATAGAGTGATACGGGATTTTCTGTAAAATAGCGCAAATAAAAGACCCACGCTAGCTGCAAAGTAATAGAATAATAATAATTTGATATTTTTTTTGATAATTTTAGAATAGTGCTAAATAGTATTTTGGACTATTAGTTGTTTACAGAATTGTCATCGCTAGTGAACAAGAAATTGTTAAATATGGAGAGTTTTTATCAACGTTTTTAACAGCATTCTATAAAATTCTAGGAGTGTAAAGGTTGGGACTTGATGAAAAATGAGACACTTAAGGCATTAGTGAGTCTATAACATTCAAAGATCTTAAGAATACTTTTGAAAATTGCAGGAAACGAATTCATTTTGAAAACGCGAGAATTTCTTAACAAGCACACTATGCTTAAAAAATCAATACAGTATCAGCAGCAGAGTTGTTGATGGTTAAAAACAATGAAGAGACTGATAAAGTGGGAACCAAGTCTGGTTTTATATTTCTTAAGACAGACATACATAAAAGATTTAAAACAAATGTCCTTAGACCCATTCCTATAGACAGAGAAGAGTGTTAAAAGTGCAGTTGTGGGTGGCCTTTACTTTTAATTTTAAATTTAGTACTTGACGTGAATAAATATTATGCAATGAGTGCTAGTTCTTACATATAACTTTCTACTACTGTCGAAAAAAAGTCATCCGTAATATACAGAATTCTAATAAGTAATGCTTTAAATGGGCCATTTTACCATTTCAACATCCAGTAAATCAAAATGCATAATGAGTGTCAAACTATATAGAATACGAAGACAGTCACAATTTCCAGGGGATAACCTTTCTAGTGCATCCTAAGCAAGTTAAAAAACAGAATATGTTTCTTTTAACTAACATTTTTGAGGAAAAGGTAAAAGTAGTCCTAAAACCTTATCTCTTTATTTTACAGCAGAAAATAAAAACATATTTATTTTCTGCTTATACAAAATTATTATATTAAAACGTATTGTAAGGAGAAATGAAAGAAGCAAAAAATATCAACGAAGATCACGATGATTTTCTTTATGCTAAAGCAATGGATTACGATATAATAGAAGAAGATAGAGAAGTTTTTCTCAATATTGAGGCAAAGGAAGAATGTAAGGTGACAGGAGAAGATGAGCTAGAAAAAGATAGAAGAAATACACAATAAATATTTTTACCTTAGCACTGACTCCTTTGCTATGATTGCAAATATGATAATATAAAATGCAAGGGGATTTTGAAGTGTAACTATTTTTATCGTTTAACAATTTATACTTCGCCATAATTGTAATAGCCTCTTTAGGATTACATATTATGATGATGTTAGAACAGCAAGCCACTTGGAGCGCACGACACTGCAAATGACTTGTTGGCCCACCATCGTCATGATATGAAATCCTCAAAAAGCTATTAGAATTATGGCAAAATATTAACTGTTAAACAATAAAAACAGTTATGCTTAATTATCACCTAGTATGTTATATTACCATGTTTGTAAGATAAAAGCTTTATACAAGAATGGCAAAATGGTGTTAATAGTGATGATACTTATAATTATATAAGATATCGCTCAACAAACATTAAAAATTAGTTTAGGTTGGTAAGCAGTTTCCTAACAAAACATTAACATAAAATATACATTTGCAACAACTGTCTTTTAACTTTACAAATAATAAAAAGTAATAATACATTTAGTAGAAGTCGTTAAGGTTGATAAGTGTAATATGAACTAGCCAATATATGCTAATAAAACTTTAAAATTAAAAAATCTCGTCAGTGAAAATCGTTTATCGTTTGAAGTATACGCATACTTTAAGTGCATACTAACATCGGTGCGTAATAACCAGCGAGCAACACAACGTTATAAAGCATTAAGTGTCAGATACTACGTAAAGTTTAGCTTTAATAAGGTAAAATAACACTATAATTTTCACAGCTGGGAGACTGAAAGCTGTTAAAATCCAGCTACCTGGCTTGTAAACAAAATGCTAGTTCTTGCCTTATACTCAAAGAGCATGAACAACAATTCAGTGCTAATGAGATCATTAACGGAAGAACAGGACCTAGATTTTTTCGATGCTTATATACGTCATATATATAAGTAGTTTATCAAAAATGACGAAGAAGCTCACTATCATTGCCATGTTACTGGAGAGTAAGTAAGACATTTTTGAATTTTGATATAGAAAATTTTTTTCTTCCAACTAAAATTCGCTGCTGACATAGATATTAAGGCCCAATTAGGATTTACGAGCAGTACCAATAGTTCTCTATAATCTGAACAACTATAATGCCCACTTATTTCTACAAGAACTTGCTACTTGCTTAAGAGTACAAATTAAAACTTGAACGCAAGAAAAATACATATCGTCCATGAAATACGTTAAAGGGACAAACGGTTACTTGTGATTCATTGACTCGTATAGATTGCTACCATTATTGCTTCATATGTTATGATTTTTCTTAAAGCATTATGATACTATATAAAAAATTCTTAGTCAATAAGATAACGGGTGTATATTTATACGATTATGTATCATCATAAATAAAATTTAAAAGAACAATGCTCACATCTGAAACGATTCTTCCATTAAACAACATGATGCACGTATAAGTATTAAAGATTGTACACATGCTCAAACAGTATGGTAAACTTTTTATATTATAACTCTTAAACATAATTCTAACACTTACCTCTAAACTGATGTATTATTTTTTACAAAAGTATTTGAATAATTAAAAAAATAGTTACTTTAAAGCTTATAAATTAGATCTCACTCACTATTTTACTGCTACGGGTTTCACTTGGAATGCCATTTCAAAAAAACTAATGGAAGTTGGATGAATAAGAATATAATGTCAATTGTGCCCTAGTCATTGATTAAGAAATTTTTTCAGATTCCACTAGAACTCACTTCTAGCATAAATATGTTTATGTTTATGAAAAAAGGTATATAACGTGGAATAAGCCAGTGCTGTAACAGATATACAGAAGCTAATAATCACTGTATGGAAGATTATAAAAAAGATTATACCGAAAGATATATGGCATATTTTGATGAAAATAATTAGTATAGTTTGGCAATGACTTAAAAATTTCCTTATGGTGAATTTCAGCGGGTCAAGAATGCTGAGCAACAGCTTCATGATTTTTGTAATACTGGCAATAAAAGTGCTTATGGCTATATTGTATAACTAGATTTGGAGTATCCGAATAAACTATACGATTTTCATGAAGATTTGTCATTTTGTTCTAAACGAATTGCACCTAAAGGGTCAAAGCAGCCTTAATTAAAAACAGCAGTAAATTACAAGTACAAATATATTCTTTGTTAAAAAAAAACCATAAATCATGTATTAAGACTGACAATAATTTATCAAGCCTCAAAACTATGGCAGAGAACATGACTTAGAGAATATATTGATCTCAATAGGAGTGAAAGGAATAAGGCTAAGAATACATTTAATAAAATGTTTTTTTGTACAATTTAATAATGCTGTTTCCGAGAAAATAATGGAAGACGAGAAAAAGTGTGTACATAAGGTACAAGTGAATTTAGCTCTTTGGTGTGAAACTTTAAAAATTGAAATTGTAAAACACTTTGCCACTATCTGCTGGCAGGTTATAAAGTACTTTTTCTTCTTCTTATATCGATTTCATAGCTGCACTCACATCTTTATCAGTGTCATTCTGCACGGGCGCAGCCTATGCATACTTTTTTAATACATCTACAACGTATCAAGTATCATCCCTACAAGATCAGCTTGCGATGTTTCATCCAAGCCCTGAAGATCAAATTTTTGACAGAGGTAGTTACGTATCACAGGCTTCTAAAGCTCTTTTACTACTGCTTCTATCCCTTCTAGCTTTTTTCCTCAACTGTATTAGATACATGTTCTACATTTTCTTAGACTGTTTTTATTTAACGCCACAAATTAAGTGTTGTTTTAATGAATACATCACTTGAATTGCTTAATAGTGCAATTATTCTTTCTTTTTTATCCAAAATGTATCTTTTTTCTTTCTGTAAAGTTTTAAGATTTACACTATTATGAGATTACATAGCTGATGCAACATTGCATAATCTTTTATTCTTTAAGTCCAGTTGACCATCTGTGGTGAAATTGTATCCAATTTCCCGAGGACCTTAACTACTACTTTACAACTTAGCTGATCCACGTCCACCCCCGCTTATGTTTATTTTGTTACTTAATTAAAAATGATAATAAAGCTCAATATATAAAATTAGCTTCACGAAGATTCTTACTACGAAAACTTATTTTATGAGTGTAAATGGATTATTGGCTGATTTTGCTGCAACTAGTCTTCTAAGCTGATTGACCAGCTCGTCAGAGTCGTCTCAGTAAACGAAGTCTATTTGCGTGTTCAGCCTATTAGTTTTTAATAAAGGTATAAACCTGCCTTTCTTTGAAGCTATTGCAAAGCTTTTAACTGGGCTTTGAGTGTGGCGACCGAATCAAGAAATTCCATTACGAAAAAACACCCCTTACTCTACCTACCATGTAGCTCGACAGAGTGTTTGCTTAAGGTGCATGTATATGGTATAACTGTACAAAGCTCGCACGGATCGAGACGAGCTGCTCAGACATTAGATGATTACGTAAGCAGCTGTTTGTGAGAAGATAAATAGGTGTATAGGTATCTATCATATCTTTATAAACGTCACACCTACTACTTGTGCGCTTTGCACCCTATAAGTATAAATGTGGGTATATATGTATGATATATGAGTGTACCTGCGGATAACACAGGGAATAGTGTTCTTGACTGCGGAATAAACTAAACGAGACCGTGTCAAAATACCGACACTGAAACTAACGCCAGGCATCACTTAGGGTTGCACCCTAGAATTGGGTGGTGCAAGATTTTAAAGTAGAAATTCTCATAAATAGAATATAAACGTAATTAATTCGGTGATTCTGTAATCTGATCAATTGGAATATAAATATAAACGCTGATAGTTAATAATTCAATCAACTGTTAATTAATACTTTGCTGGAGTATTATACATCATAACTTAAAAAACATTCTTATATAATGGTCAACATTAATTTGCTTTAAGTTTTTATAATGCAGTGAGTAAGAAGTATTTTATTTAAACGTCCTTGTGGCTTAGTAATATTTCTCCGCTAAAACAAGTTTGATTATATGGTCTGCTGATATACACAGCAAAAAAAGGATGCGCATAAATGAAGTATATTTTAACAAAGTAACTATTAAAAATATAAGTATACTTACCTGTATATTTAAAATCGAAAGATTTGACGGTTCCAAAAATACAGGTAAGTATACTTTTATTTCAGGTTAACTGTCCAAAAAATTATAAGTGTTATAATCTGCAAAAATATTTCGTAAAATTAACTAACTTATTATTATTGGTTTGTATTATTAAACTACAGTCAAGTGTAACATCTTTAATTTATGTAACTGTTTAATAAGGATACTACTTGTTAGGCAACAAGAAAAGATTTATAACATTAATTCATATTTTTCACAATAAATATATAATAATACTAGATTTAACGATTTTTTTAATCTTGTCGTATTGACATGTCAAATATTAGTTGATCATTCTCTCTGATAGTTTAAATTGACCATTTTTGACTGTTTCACGAGCTGTCAAAACTTTTGTCATTGGTCACCATGTTCAAAAAGTGTAGCTTGAATTAATATTAGAGAAAAAACTTAAATTAATATCAAAGAAAAAAAAAGTGCATGAATGAAAAACAAATTGATAATTATAATTGCATAAGTTGATACAAAATGCTATGCAATAGCTTTACCATGGCAGTCCCTTAGTGCCACTCGTCTGGTTTGTTTCAGTGAGATAGAATAATGGGGCAGCAACATTTTTAGATTTAATACTAACTAGCAGCGCCCCCATCTCGGCTTCACCCGAGACTTACTAAATAAAGCACCGTAGTGTGTTAACATGTAATGTAAAACGTTTTCAGTTAGAAATTTTACACATATTCCTGACACATCTCAGAACAAACATTTTCTTATAAGAAACACATTTTTTCGAAATCCATTTGGTTTATTTGGTCAAATAATGAGGAGTAAAAATTCAAAAAATACTTATACTGAAAAATACCGTGCGTTCTTTATGACATAAAGTAATCGCTGGCCATAAAAAGCGGTTGATTTATAGTTTTTTCCGTGTAATTCACGAAAATGGCTATTTTTTTAAGCTGTTAAGTTTTCAAACCCCCAAAAAATTTAAATTAAATAAATTTTTTTTTCTCATATCTCACAACTTTATTATCAGAGCAACAGAGTCCTGGACCTTAAACCCTACATTTTCATTGCCACAAAAACACAAACACATTTTCTACTTATTTAAAAATCTGAAGTTGGATCTTAAAAAATTTCAGAGATTGCTGTGAGGGTACAATGAAAAGCTGATCTCTCACGTCATAAATTCTTTATTTGTCGATTTTATAAAATTGTATTTATAAGATACATTTGAATTTTTTTTTCCAATTCACCCTCTTGCGACTTTTGGCATGCTTAAAATTTTTGTGACCCCTAAAAGCTGTTTTCTGTCAACTTTTTTAAGTTCTAATATATTTGTTGGCAAGGTAGTTTGACGTCCGATTGCCCTAAAAAAGACCGGTGAGCTTCTTAAGTTAGCTCTAGTTCTTCTTAAGTTAGCCTAGTTGTAGTGCTCTTTCCCAACGTCTCTCGGTATAACGTCGAAGACGTTGGTGTCTAAAGCACCTTTTTTATTTGCAGATTCAGTTGTTTTGGTGATCTTAGATAGAGAGATTGGTTAGTGACACTGGTCCACTGGAGGCTGTCCCGTTGGCTCAAGTTTTTTTTCCTTCATAGCTGTTATAGGTTTGCCCAGTGCAGACCTTGGAGAGAATCACTGATTCCTGGTTGAATGCTTAGAGTCAAGAGGGTAATATAGGGTCGTCGGTCACCAAGTTTTCCAGCCTTGCGAAGAACAACTCCGCAGGTGATGTCTGCTAGTGAATGGCTGACTTGGTTGAATAGTGCCCGTCTTTAGTTTACATAGTCTTTTAGTCGACAAATTGCTTCCGGAAATGGTAGTAAAAATGTATTTGTTGGCAAGGTAGTTTACATATAGGTGGCCCCTAAAAAGAACCGATGAAATTGATGGTTCAGTAGGGAACGTAAATACTTATAATGGCCCCAAAAAGCGGCAGTGGTGAAACTTCCCAGCTATTCTTTTTTATTATTCCTGATGATGAAGAGCTGGCTACAGGTAGCTTGATTCTTACAATGGGAGTCTGAATGTACGGAGACTGTGATGGAGGGAGGTACGCCGCTGACCAAAGAATATTTCGTCTTCGGGTCGTTTCCCGGATAACCAACCGCTCATCGTTAGACGGGAATATGTGGGTAAGCGCGTTGGGGACGCAACGACTAAGAAGGTAACCGTTGTGGATGCCCGTGCCCCTCAGAGCTGTTTTCCCTGGCTTATATTTGTAGCCAAAAATTCTCTGATTGCACCAGGCGGGATAGTGGGACTGCCACACAACTCTGGAGAGTTGGTGCAGATTGTGCTCTGGCTAGATATATCTCCTGGTATTATGCCAGAGACGTCGTCGGTTGGAATGAATTTTTTTTTTATCGCACTCGTTGAGATTCAGGGTGAATGGAAACCTAGGTCCCTTCCCCCTTACAGAAGAGTGTCATTCGTAACCGGGATATCCAGCTGCAAGACTATGATCAGCATACTCTATGCAGCTCGTTGAACTGCCAAAGCACGACTGCATCACTATCGAGACGCTATGGCGTATTATAACCACACTTATTTAATTCTGTTGCAGGTAGCCTTGATCTAATGTCAACGCCACCTAGCGGATTTTACTGAACTAAAGTGAAAAGCTGGCGTGTTTTTGCAAAACTTTGACCTTATTTATTGCTATTGTTATTAAATTTTTTAAGATATAAACTATACTAAAACTATCTAGAAAGTATTATGAATCAGTGTGCAAAATTTCAGCAAAATTGGTTCAGTAGTTTTTGCGGTTAGCGATTACAACGGTTTTAGCGACTTTGCTTTATATATTAGTAAGATATATAAATAAATCGTCTATTATTTAACAAATTCTCTTCTGTGTGCGCTTTCAGTTTCTAAAACTGGTTTATTTTAAACTAAATTATCTCATATCGTGTGATTTCCTATAGGACGCTTTTTTATAAGTTACTCTGAAAATCTGTTAGCCATTAAAAATGCTAGATTCTTCATTTAAGTTCAATTATTTTTAAAACATATAGGTGAATGATCGAGGAATTCTGTCGGTTTTTTAACTTTCATCTTATTAACTTAATTTAGTTCTGTCTAATTGCAAGGATTTGCAAATATAGATTTACTGGTACATTTTTATCGATAAAATTTTCTAAATCATCATTAACAGTTTTTTCAACAGCATTATTATAGTCTTCCGGGAAATCTTTTTAAAAAAGCATCTTCTTCAGCAACACTAATACTTTAAGTTGATTGGAATACTGCTGTGTTAATTTTATACGTTTTTGGTTCTCAAGACTCAAAGGATTTTTCAAGTAAGGATTAAGAGTGAAGTCGCATGTTTTTCACTTTCTTTGTGTCAGGGATGATTTTACGAATCAGATCAGTAATTTGCTTTAATATCTTTCCTATCCGCTTTTTTCAATTTTCTTTTCCTGGCTGTTAACGTCCATGCTTATAGCTTCTCTAACCGTTTTTAAATGATAAAAAACCACTTTTTTCTTAAAAGGAACGTCTATTTTGACCACTTGATAGTTAGTAAGGAGCTTATGCATACTTAGTAAGTGGGACTAAAACTTATAGTAAAAAAAATTAGTCCTGTACTGTATCATTCATTATTGACCGTTCTTCTCTTCTCTATTACGACACATCCGTGTTTCTCAACTTTTTACAAGCTTACACATATATGAGGAAGTCCAATTACAATTTGCCTCTTAGAGTCCAAAAAAAAAATTGAACTTTTTTTCAAGGCACACCTTTAAAATTAATTTTTTCTTGTTCTATGTACCCTCACTAACAAAAGAAAGATCGTTTACATGAACTTTAGGCCTTGTGATACAGTTTTTCATATCACAGAAGGTTATAATACTTATTTTTTGGAAAATTCTGTGTGAGCAAGGACTTGTACTACCTTATTAAACCAGCTTTTCGTTTTAATTCTGCACAACTTTAAGTATCTTATTTGTGAGAAATCTGTCTTGATAATTACCTTTGAGTTTATTCTACGACACAACCCAATGATTAAGAAACTTACGATAATAATATAGTTTTAACTAAAAAATATGCAAACAACTTCCATTGTATTCGAGTAAAAAAAAAATTATCATGAAATTTGTATGTATTTTTATGTTATTTTACGTTGCTAGTTTCATCATCTTACATTAAATACTATACATAACATTAAAAATATTACAATAAATAACTACAGATTATAAAAAATTCATAAATCAGACATCACACTCATTTCCTTGTAGTCCGGTAGTCAAAGCACGAAAAAATGGTAAATAAGATAATTTCTGCCACCTGGAAAGAAATCATTTTAATCGCTTACAAATATAGTCTAATTATTAGAAAATACATTTTTATTTTAACAAGAGTGTCAACTCCAATTGTTATTTGAAAAATTGTAAGAATCAATCAAATTTTTTGTAATATTTTGGCTCGTAATTTTTTTCAGTTGGTCTGATTGAAAAAAGTACAAAATTAAAATTGTTCAAGATTAAAGTTTCTATCAATGTAAGTTTTTTCGATTATTTAAAACTTGTTTTTTGCAATGTTAAGTTGCAAAAAAGCTTAAAATTTTGTTAAAAAGATTAATTCCATAAATTTATAGTCTTTTTATTTATTGATACAAACGGTTAAAAAATTTAGCATTGAGTACCAATTATAAGCATATTCGACCGTGCACAAGCTTTTTGTTTATTTGAAAAAAATGACATCACAACAAATTTGTTAATCTGCAAATAAATTACCTCAATCAAAGCGTAAAAATGGGTTTGACCCAAAATTCCTACGACATTTCATCAAAAATATAAAGAACGTCAATGCTGTAGAAAAAAACTTTTTTTTAATTTTAACTCCTTTTTTTTAATAATAATTCTTACAATTAAATAGATGCTTACAACATCATTATTTTCGGTATAAAAAACGCAATTATTGTTTTACAAAAATAACTATTTTTCTACGTATTTAAATAAAAATTAATCTAGATACAATGCTCTTAGCAAATGTTATAAGCAAATTAGCGTTTTTTACGACTGCTCAATAATTTTTGAGTTTATTAATTAGAAAAAATTTTTATAAAAAGATCATTTGTTAATCAATATTGTATTAAATATATCATTAAATCATTTTTTTTTTTATTTTATTCTTTGCAGGCATGACTGTTGGTACATTAATGCATATCATTTGTTTCCTACCTACTACTTGCAGACGTTAAAGTTTCAGTACCTATTGATTATTGAAATATATATATATTCATCTCTGTAAGTATAAACAATTTGTAAATAATAACAGCAGAATACCTGTAGAACAAGGGAAGATATTCTCTTGTCTTGAGATTTAATAATTATTGAACAATCGTAAAATACGCTAATTTGTTTGTAACATTTGTTATATAACAATTGAAGTCAACGCTTTTGTTGGATAAAAATATTTTTCCTCATAATAAGACTATATTTGTAAGCGATTAAGACGATTTTCCATTTTAGGTGGCAGAAAATTTTTTTTTATTTACCATTTTTTCGTGCTTTTACTCCCGGACTACAAGGAAATGACTGTGATATCTGACTTATAAATTATTTATATTTTGTAGTTATTTATTATGATATTTTGAATGTTATGTATGGAATCTAATGTAAGATAATAAAACTATCAAAATAAAATTTTATAGCCATGCTTTTTTTTAACTCAAATACGATGGAAGTTATTTGCATATATTTACGTTGAAAGCTATATTATTAGCTTTAGTTTTCTAATAATTCGGTTCCGTTGTGAAATAAACGCAAGTCTTATTATCAAAAGAGATTTCTTACAAAAAAAAATGGATGTTGTACAGAATTGAAACGAAAAGCTGGTTCAATAAGGCAGGATAAGTCCTTGCTCACACAGAATCTTCCAAAAAATTAATATTATAACCTTCTGTGCTATGAGAAACCGTGTCACACAGGCTAAAGTTCATATACACAATTTTTACCTTGTTGTTCAAGGTACACAGAGCAAGAAAAAATTTATTTCAAAGGTGTGCCTTGAAGAAAAATTTAATTTTTTTTTTGGAACGCGTAAAAGCAAATTTAGATTGGATTTTCTTACATGCGCAATAAATTCATCTCATTTTTTGAAATACTTTTAAAAGATAATAAATTATCTCTGACAAAATGCTTTGAAACTTAAGCAGAAGATCGTCATAGATAATATCAGTCAACGCTTTTGTGACGTCATATGCAGAAAAAGGCTTTTACATCATGTTGTTTTTCACAAGCAATGTCATAAGATATTACCATGAAGTAGTGACACAGCTGGATATATGACTGCTTTATAATTGCTACATGAGAAATCCTTTACACTATCCATGGGCTTTAACAGTTCTTCTAGTCTCTAATACTTCAGTTTATTTATCAACTTCAAGTACAGATAAATATTATTAAATCCTAATTTGTTGATATGAGTAGTTAAAGCCAACAAGCTGTTTAGACCAGAAATGACAGCTCTTATCGTGTTTGGTACTGTATAATTTTTTTTCCGCTCGATTTTCTTATTGAACTTAATGATTTTCTTCAAGTTCACGATAAAAATATTGGTATTTTATTCGACGAAGATTATTTTAACCGTATGATGACTCGATCAAGACTTTAACATGATACTGTCAATAGCTTGCCTTTATATTTTTAAACTCATCTATCCTCGTATCTTCTTATCAAGCTTCTAATTACTTTGTTGAGACTACGACAGGTAATACAATAATACGTTCCATGGAGCTCATGTCCACTGTGTGGTGGCTCAGATAAGATTGAGATGTTATTTTTTAAATAGTATGCCTTTGTTCTTTTAAGCTTACTCATTATCGTATTTTCTTATCTTACTTATCAGTTTGTGGATGTTCATGAAACGAAAGTTAAATCTTGTATACTTTGCGTTTAAAATGACTGTATGCTTAAATATTAGACTTTTAATAGTACTCTACTTACATTTTTGAGCTCATGGATCGTTAAGTACTTGAATGGTAATGATTATTGATCATCGCAAAGGTTGTGGACTCACAAATACTTGTTAATAAAGTGAATGTAAAACTGCACAAATCAGAGTATAAACATTGTGGATTGGGCTCTAAGCAAGCCCAGAGATAAGCTTGTAGAGATCCAGGTATCAATCAATTGGATCAGGATTTCGAAAAACACGATGTACCCTTTTTTAGAACTAAGAAGACATGGTGGCAAGAAACATTGCTGACAAAATTCTCACTGAAAAGGCTTGGCAACAAATGAAAGCCAAAGATGCTTGCTTAAAAAAAAAATTTCTGGTTTTACCATTACTAGCTCCAAAAAATTAAAATTCAAGGTTAGCATGGAACTTTTTCCTAGTGCAAATTTGAGTAAAGTCAGTAAGAGTGCTTTAAAGCTAAAGAATATCAATTCATAGAGCTTAATTTAAAGTGCCTTAAAATCCAAGGTTTTATGTAGAGGTACTCGAAATATTATGAGATTAGCTTTAAGAAAGTCGCAAGACGCTATAAATAAAGTTGGTGGCGAGAAAAATATTATAATGCCTTAAGTATAGCTTTTTCTGCAAAAACTGTATGATTTTTTCGGTGCCTTATTTATGCATTTGCTGAATCAAGAGCTTTTGGCGCTATAACCAATGGTGTAACTCGATTGGTCGATGCTATTACTGATTCTAAAGTTGTTGAAAATGGCTAGGGAAGAGTAAAAGGCACGATAAGGGAATGGAAGCACTACTACTTAGAAACAGACTATTTTAGAACTATATAAAAACGGCTTAGGTCTACATTTAAGTTCTCGGGAATAGTAAAAAATGTAAAAAAATTTCTCGTAAAATTACCTTACTCACCCCTCACAGACCATGAGCTCATAAAGTATTTACAAATTTTATGAATTCTGCATTTCCGTGAAGATTTCAAAGAAATTTCTTAGGCAGCTGATGGTACACGTTTTTTTGAATGAGTGGTGGTTGATCTCGATGATATGTTGCCTATAGGAAGTGAAGCAAGGACATAATGTGTTTCAATAGTTTTTATAACCTACAGACATCGACTCATTTAGTACTATATCTAAGGGATAAATTATATCTAATATTATTATGAACTGTTCTTAGATTCTAGTACATACAACTGCAGCCATCTTTGCTTAAGCTGTAATTGTAAGAAAACTCTATTTGAGTCTAGATAAATGTATCGTTATACTAAAACAACATTAGTTATCGACCAACTGTAAATATTTTTTGTTTACAAACCTATTCGGCTTTCTTGACCTGAGGATGCGAGGGTCATGAAATAAGCAGAAATGTTTTTTAAAGCTTGAAATGTAAATAAACATTTATAATTTTCTCGTTGGATTATCTTGCTCTTGTTTCAAGAAATTTCTTATTATTTTCACAGGAGTAACAGGAGATTAAAAAACTAGACTCGACTTTAAACAGTAGAGAATCTTTATTCAACAAACTTCTGTACAAAGATATTAGACCAAGAGTTTGCTACGAGGAAGCACGACTATTAGAATATAATTTAAAGGGACTAAGCTCGAGACAATGACAAAGCGAATCGTTTGAGTTGGCCTTGGTTGTGATATCGCAAACAAGTTAACTATGAAAGGACTTAGCTCAAGATGTCGACTAAGCTAGTCGCTCGAGTTGGTCTTGGATGATATCGCCAACAAGTTAACTATGAAAAGGCTCAGCTTAAGATAATGATGAAGCAAGTCATTCGAGCTGGCCTCAAAGAAGCAAGCTAATCAAATTATCTCTTTTCTTTTGTCAATAAAATCACCTGTACTCGAAGAGGTCGTTCGCTATATCTTACATACGACAATTTAGCAGCATTGAGAAGGCTGCCCTGACCATGACACCATGAGTTGTATGTTTAACCAGAAAAAGTGTTGTAGCAACTTTGACTATCAGGATCGACTACAAGGGAGCAATAGGTTACAAGGAGAAGGAGCTTAGCCGAACATGCTAGCTTCCCAGCGAGAATAGTCAGTGCTTCGAGTAAGCAACTAAGTGTGTATACCCTCACTACACCAGGCTCCCATTTCTTTATACGCCAACGTTAAAGGGCACGTTATGCCCATTACAACAGCCTTATTTTACAATATTTACTTTTAAGTGAACAAGCTGCCATGAAAGAGTTATTCACATCAAGTTCATTGTAATTATCATCTATTCTCAAAGCACAATATTTTCTATCTATAGAAGTATTACCAGCACATTACTGCATTCTGGATACAGTAAAACTCCTAACTTACAATTCACTTCTTAATGTTTATGACGGTAATAATAAATTTTTCGTAAGCTATCAAGTAGTTACATTCCCAACCATCAGTGACAAAATGTAAGATGTTAAGTTCTTTTTGATGGACATATTACGACTTAACGATACAGTTACTAGCACCAAACAAAATAAAAATACTCCTTGTAATAACGTGTAGTTATGGTATTAACTTTAGAGCACAAGGCAATATGCAGTAAACACTTGGCTAAAGTTTTTAAAGTTCAAATAACAAAAGAAAAAGAATCCAAGGGAAACAAAAAAAATTGAGAGTTAAATGTTCAAGCCTAGAAGCATCTGATAACGACGAGAAAAAAAAAAGACAAAAGTATAACTAGGACAGTATCCTTAAATACGTAGTCTTAGAAGGTAATGCTGACTCAGAACCAGAGGAGCCGAGCAGAAAAAGCTCACAGAGTAAACAGGGTTGACCAGTGTCAAGAGACGGGAATAGAGTAACGGTACCAACCATCAGGCAAAAAGAAAAGCCTACTTCACATGGGCTAACAAATGAAAAATTTGGATAGTCAACAAAAGAGCCACGGTTTGAAAGGTAAATAAGAGCTACTATTACACTTACAATACTGGAAAGACGAATTGAATTACGAAAAGCACATGAACTACAGCTTTATTCACTATGCACAACAACCCTAAATTTTTCAGTCCCACCATAAATAACTGAACCGTCAAAGGCAGTATTAAAAGTGAATAGTGACGTACTACAAAGGGCAAATATATAAATTTACTTAGAAATTATTAACAAAAAACAGAAACCCACGGAAAAAGAAAAGAATATTCGGAACAAAATACTGATCATTTAATGAATATAGAAGCCCAAAAGGGGCTAGATGAACACTGTTTATTAAAAGGCTAATTTGATGAACTTTGGGCCAAAGTAATAATTAATATTAGAAGGCGCAACGTTAAATGTAGGCAAGAAATAAGGATTAATGTATAAGAGCATAACAAGACCAAACCTCTAGATAACGTAGCACCACATATGAGAAAAAAGTCCTATGACATTAAACACAGCCAATACAAAGTGAGCAATCAGGACAAGTGTGAAAACCAAGCAAGAAATGAACCCAGTGCATCATTGGAGACCAACATGTTACCAGGTAGATGGTTGGACTGTCTAAGAGATAAAACGCGAAGAGGAATTTATAAATACGCACAAACTGGTAGTGTCCTCGCAAAGATGTCAGAAAAACCATCCGACCCACCTGGAAATGTGTGTTCCACGGTCTTATATTTTCATTTGGTCTGGATCTGTTGACCAGCAAGCTGCGAGTAATGCTGCACAATTCCATTTCATGACAAAAATGTAGAGAACTAAATAAAGCAACAGAGATACTAGAATCTCAAATGGCATACGAAAGTGGTGGTTGAATATACCTGTTTTTCTAAGGATTTGAAAAAAATATTCGTGTTTACCTCGCGTTGCCTAATGAAAGTTAAATTCACACATTTTACACTGAAAAAAAAGATAGTTAGTCTAATTACTTTAATAAATACATGCACTAATACACTTCAATATATTGCTACAGATGGGCCTATGCAGTGTCAGGACAAGTTTTTAGCACAGAAACTAAATCACGTGCCCAGACGCAGGAACTAGAATTCGTGACAAATAGCTAACAATTGTACGTATCACGTAGTGAAATTACAGTTACTAGAACAGCTACAGTGGTCTATAACGCAGTTACAAAATAATTCAGGATTCATTGCAGAAACAAATTTTTCAGTTGCTACGACCGGCACAAATTGAAACATAATTGAAGAATAGACTTATCATCATACCTCTTGCTAAGACACGAGTAACGATCGATATGCAGACAGTTTTGAAAAAAAAGCAAAACACTACCACCTAAAGTAGGTCAGATCTTCAGACTACAAACAATAAGTGATGGAATCACAAAAGCTATGAAGCCCTACAAGTTATTGACTAACCTGATACAGGGAATAAACAACTAACGTAAAACAACGATGGTGCCCTTAAAAAATACGATTTTTAGGCTGCTATTTGAAATGTTAGACAGCAACGATCATAAATTATGAATGGAAGCACTTAACTCAAACAAAAACAACTCGCTCAGTATAGCAAAACTTCTGGCTACACAGACAGAAATAATGTCCAACAGAGTAAGTGATGTTGAGGATAGGATGGAAAAGATGCAAGTTCAAATAAAGAGATTAGGAAATATGAATGACCTACAGAAAACAAGTAGTTAAACGATTGCAGATATAAATGCACTGGATGGAAGCGTGGAGTTGTACATGGCAAATTGTGATTCCATAATAAATTCAGTACTTCTTGCGGCAAAAGGACTAGTACTTTCGTGGCTTATATTGCCTGTGACTTTTATTAACTCTCAAATACAGGCAGCACTATTCAGAACCAAGCAGATTTTACCGGGAGTAGGATCTCAGACAAGTTGGCTCAAAATAATAGACATACATAAATTAACAATTTTAACGCAGAGCAATCAGTTATATATCACATAAGCATGCCACTGCAAGATATAGACTACAAATTTATATAGAATTGGACCCTTACTAATAAAGCACAAAGACGTAAGCAGTTAACATACTCATGATTATGTATTGCAAAAGCATTAATACATGATCATCAACAAGAAAATCAACTTGCTTATGGCCATACTGGCTCTTTAAGTTTTCAGCTGTAAGAAACTGCGTAAACTATGTATATGCGACCACATGTATCCAATAAGGGAGAAAAAGCGGCATAACGAGTTCGCAGCAAGGCTTGTAGTACAGCACAGCATGTCTCTGCAAAACACGTACCAGGTACAATTCCATGCATCAAACCTTTGGGTTTTTACAGCAGTACAAGAGAAGCCACTATTTATACAGTGCCATAGCTTAAAGCATAAAACAATGTCACTAAAGGGTACGGGCATTCTACTGCTTAAACAGGCTGAACTGCTAACGTCACGAATATATGCATAGCAGCTCCATTAAATGTAGAGAAAAGGCCTCGTACTGTATATTTGAAATGGCAAACATAACATTGATCGGATTTAAGAGTAGTTAGACAAAACATTAAAAGATAAGGGAGTTTCAGACAGGGTCGTTACACTTTTAATACATGGGGCTCTCAGGTTGATTTGTAGGCTAGAGCACTTCAGGACAAACTTACTAGCTGAAGATACATCCAGACTATGAGAAAAGCCCGCGTGCTTGCCTAGTATTAACAAGCACAAAAATAGATTAGAATTTAAAGTTACTTGTATACATAACGGCACTGCTAATAATCACGGAAGTTGGATTCATCTTTTTTACATATAAGTGCCTTTTTCATCGGGGGCCCTACTTTTAATTTATTATGGAACAATTACCGAAAAGAACGATACTCCAGAAGAATTACGAAAATTAACAGCAGTTCTGACCACGAAAACAGTACAAATCCAAGCACAGAGGTGACTCTAGTCCTCTAGATTAGTGATAGAGTTGCTGTTAGTCATGACACGTGATTGAAATTTGTGAGACAACGAGAATAAGTGCCAAGAGTTGCTTTCTGATGCTTTGCTTCCGCTACCCTGAGGGTCACTTCGCTATATCACCTTCCTACTGATGAATAGCTGTACCTCGGTGGCCTAGGTTTCCACCCCACGGGCTCTGTAGTGGGTGCACTCCTTGCGCCTTTGTTTGGGGATGGCTGGGTTTGGGCTCACGCTGGGGAGCATCTGCTTATTATTTTACTCCTTCCCTCCAAGTAAAAGGAGAAGAGCAGATTTGATGCATGACAGAAACTATAAAATACCCTAGAGGACGTAAAAGTGACAAGTCGCATTGGCAACGAAACACTGAAAGAAGCTGGAATCAGGGCCTAAGCCTCCGTGGCCCCAGCTTGAAGTGTAAATACGAGAGCAGATTCCGAGCCAGGTGTCCCAGGAAAAAGGTCTTGTCAGTTTAGTGGGTATAGTTATAACGAGTCCCACACAGAGGAGGGTTCCTACCCCCTTCTATCGTGCATAAAGGCATTCTGGACGACCTCGAAAAAAAAAAAATAATAATAATAATGAAAATAATAATAATAATAACAACAAAAATAATAATAAGGAATAGAGGAAAACAAGGACAGGGAGTCACTTAACTATATGGGGTGGTGCAGCCCATAGGACGCAGACAAGAAAAAGTTTTCTTTTTACCTTAATCCTGATATATGATAATAACAAAATTGCATGAAAATTTTTGTTTAATAAATAAATAAATGCACAAATAAACGTATCTAAGACTTTGAAATAAAGACTCTACGCAAAATAACGTAATGTTGATTTCCAAATGCATTATACTGCTGAGAAACGCTGTTTTATGTGAAGTAGGATTGAGCAGACACCTTACTCACAGCAATTTTATACATAACCGTGGTTTAAGGCAATGCTAATACATGAGTGACATATTATACACTGGGTACACCAGGAGAGGTGGCTGAATAATTGAAAGAGCAAAAATATACCGGGAAAGAGAGCAGCAGTTCCCTACAATAAAATGGAAGAAAAAATATGGAATGTTTAACAACATTAACACCACAGACAACAGACCACAGTACAGTACACACACACACACACACACACACACGCACACATCCACACGATTTTAAAGAAGTCTGCATGCTCAACACTGTAAAAATTAAAAAGTCAGTATCGTCCTGGGTAACAACGTCGTTGCCTCAGATGTGTAATGTACAGAAGTGCAGGTAAGACTCTGGGCTCCATCTTCCTGTATCTTGTAACAAGGGGTTTTAGGGCCAAGAGAAAGAAAAAGTGAGCAAGGTAAGTGCCTTTGGAAAATATATAACAAGGCCTTGACAGAAAAACACGCGTGACTATGCCTTATGAATGCCGTATCTTGAATACAAGACTTTAACGTAATAAGTATTGATAATTCTCGAGATGCACCTTCTTACCAATCTCTTATCCAAGTAAGAATATTTTGTATACATGCCAGGTTTGAAGAGACCAGCTAATAAGTATGTGCTCAAAGTGTTAACCATACTTCCACTCAGTGCTACCATTACAGAAATACAAGTACTTAGTTTCAAAGCACTTTTTGTCTTTTGAAAGTTACGTCAAAAGTATAAACATAAAAATAAATTCTTTGAACTCTATTACCATAGACTAACCTGGAACTCAGGATGAATAAGGTTTACAAAGAAAGGGCGTATTTTACGATAGGATTTTAGAAATTCTACAAAGATATTTGGTTTTGGAAATATGAAACAAAAGTGGCCTAAGAGATTAGGTTTAAAAGTCACTGTTAAGACAGACTATCTACCATTTAAATTTCTAGAATGGATTACTCCTTTTGCTTATCATAACAAAGCCTACAGATCTATGTGTGCCCTTTACAATTTCGACCGAATGAAGAAGCTTTACTTTAATATGTAATCATTCGTAGTTCAAGACAATGACCATAACAAAAAAGAAATGAGAAAATGACTTGTACTTTAACGGTTAGATATTTTACAGAATTATTTTGTAAATCATGCGATGTTTCGTGAGTTATCAGTATTTGTATTAAAATAAATTGATGCACCAAAATAAAAAAAGAAAATGTTAAAGAGTTATTTAACTATCACTCCACATACCACATTAACATGCTTATCATGTAACGTATACGATTAGACAAAAAAAACCAGGTGTGAGTCTCGGGACTTCCAGCACAAGTTAATTTTTCAACTTAAATGTTATTAAACCTGCTATTATAGAAAATAAGAAAATTAGAGTACTCTAAATTTCTAATGATCTTAAAAAAATTTTGTGTTAAAATAGCAAAAAATTTTAATATTTTTACGTATACTAGGACATGCGTGCAAAAGTACATGTACTTTTATATACTACTTATGTTAAGATTCGAGCATTCTAAGAACTTCTATGTTTGCTATAATATATGTTATATATGTACGAATTATTAATCATGTAATACAAAATAAGACAAAAATTTTTACCGTACTTTGCCAAAAGAAAGTTCTTCTGTCCCATAATGTATGACCAAAGTTCCTTTTATTTAAAATTATTATTCGTACATTTGATATGACATCACATGTACACGATATATTCTTGTTGGAATCTATGTATCTGACAAATAAAAAAATTTTCCTAATGTTGGCTACCATAAAAATAAAATAGTCCACATTATCTTATTGAGACAGAGAAATACAATAGACCTATAGCTATTTCCCGTTTAAAAATTATTATTTTTTTATTACATATGTTTCCTACAATAGCTTTTAGTTTAATACTTAAATTCATCTGGGCGTAACTAGTTTCTACTGATTCAAAATTAATAAAAAGTCTAAGGGTTTTAGTCACGTAAAAATTTTTTTCATAATATACCATAGAGAACAGAAAATAAATCAAGACATAGGTAGGATCTGAAGGTTGTAGCTTTGCCTTTAAAGTATGCCTTGTTATTTTCAAAATTACTACAATTATTTGTAAAAATACTTACTTTGGGTGTATCTAGCATTCTTTTCGAGATATGACTGTTTTCCGAATTTCGACAGGTTATGTTGCGACGAAAACTTTTCGAAGATTTTGTAAATATCTGTATCAATCATTTAAATACGGTATACGAAAGTATTAATTTTTTACTCGTTGTTTTTAAGATACTGTCAAAAAAAAATAATTGAGGTTATATTTGTGCATAGTCCAATCCCTATATATTTATGCACTTTTTTTCTGTTGATTTCCTTTAAAAAGCTTGTAGAAATTGTTATGTTCCGTCGATTTTGCTTCCTTTCTGAGAAACAGCGTTTTTCTGTTTTTACAAGTTAAGTTATCGTATCATACGTATTCAACATTTTACTTACGTTTTTTCTCACATATATAGATGCACATAAAAATATGAATAGAAGAAAAAAAACGGTTTTCACTATGTTTTTTAAAGACTTGAAAGAGATCAAGCGATGATTTGCGTAAGACAATATTTACATGACAGTACCTTTGCTGTAGCAAAGGCCCAATTAAGCCAGCATTACAGCCACGTTACGATTTCCACTGTACAGAAGAAGGTATACTTACTCTGTTCATAGACTATATGGAGTACTATTAAGAGAGGAGATATATCATTTATATGAATAGAGTAACCGCAGCGCATTATTATATTATGTGCATGCGAGTTTGTGTTTGAGTTTAATAGATTTAATAATACCCAAGGTTACATACACCCGTATGGTAAAGGCTTTTAAATATCAATACAAATCGTAAAAAGTACATAAATGTTTCACTTACAAAGACGCATGTATTACATCGTCTTTGTATAAATCGCTAACAACAACAGTAATAAACTAAATAAGAAAATGATTAGCAGTATAATTTATAGACGCATTTATCTGTTTAATGAACTGCCTAGCTTACTCGAAACTTATTGAAGAAAGTCTCGAGTAGAGAGCGTCAGCAGGATTATAATTTGATTAGTATTGTGGTATGAATGGTTATCAAAGGGAAGCAATGACGAAATAAGAAGTCAGATGCGTATCTTAAATCAACAAACAACTATAATTTTAACAAAAAAATTCAACTACATTCATCCAAAAGAAATACAATTTACATTGCTTTCATTTTGTTAAGTTACGCGAAAGGAACAACATCAATGTTTAAATACAACAAGAAAACGCTGATTTTCGATTTAAAGAGAAAGGAGCTGTCTTGAATGTAAAACTAGGCTCACCAAGCCGAAGACGAAAAGAATTGCATCCTTAGCAGCAATAGTAGAGAGGCAGCACATAATTATTGAATAGCATGATGTGCTTCAAAAACTGTCCCGACTCAGCAGCAGAAAACAGGCTCTCCCGCAGGTGTTACTCGCACACCGGTCTGTAGGCGAAAAGAGCAAGCGCGGGGACTCGTTGCGTTGAGAAGCCCGAGCGCTCGAGGAGCCGGGGTGGGGATACCCTCGTGAGAGCATGTGTGTTTGGACAGTGGAACTGGAAAATAGAAACTGTAGTAAGCAAACCACTACATTTGTAATACCCACGAGAGCTCCCCACCGCCGCTCCACGGGTGGAGGAATGAAATAGCGCCGCTGCTTGGGCTCACCCTTGGCTTGGTGTTACAATCCTATTCTCCCGTGACTATAGCCGCCCGCCTCGACGCCGTTTGCGTCAAAAATGAGAGGAATCAACTCAAAAGAAGCAAACTCGCTTATATGAAAAAAAAGAAATTATCTAGATTTTACATAAATTTCATAGTTAAGAAGTCCTTTGGTAGGCAAAAGTACTTAAGATAAGCTATCGCTAATAGAAATAATAGGTCAAATTCGAATCTTTAAATGTAATAAAAAAAAAAATGTTCAATTCAGACTTATTAAGGGAAAAGTTACGAATAACGTCTAATTAGTAGAAAAATCTTACGGTCAGAATCATGAAAAACAAAGTAAACTATAGAACTTTTAATATGTCAACTGTTATTGTCACCTTCACTGCACTTAGTCACTAGCTTGGTTCTTGAAGTGATCTTGATAACAACGTTGAAGCTCCAATTCAGTGGGTAGTTTTACCAATTTGACCACTGGTCACTTAAAGGTGGATGTGGCCGTCTGTACAGTTACTGCACGTACCAAATTGTCATCCCCTTTGTGAGTTATCGTTACCCGACCCAATGGCCAATGGCTTGGCGGAATATTGTTCTCCTTTAAGAGAACAATGTCACCGACCTGTAGATTTGGCTGGGGCTTTAGCCACTTGTTGCGAAACTGCATGTGATGGAGCACCTCCTTTTTCCACCTGGCCCAAAAGGAGTCTCTGAGGTTTGTCAGTAGTCTCCAACGGCTGACTCTGTTTGACGAAGTTGGCTTCTCACAGTAGGGCTCAGGGTAGGCCAGTAATGAAGAACCCACTTAAAAAATGCGCTGGAGTCAGAGCAACAGCTGAAGCTTCGTCGGAGCTGAGGGGACAAAAAGGGCGTGAGTTCAAGCAGGCCTCTATCTTGGCACATAAACTTGCCAATTCTTCAAAGGTGAAGGTTGATGTTCCGACCACCCTCTTAAAGTGGTGCTTGAAGGACTTGACTGCTGACTCCCATGTGCCGCCAAAGTGCGGCGCTCGAGGAGGTATGAATGTCCACTTCATCCCTCTCATGGCAAGCTGGCTGTTGACGCCCTCGACAAATGCAGATGACTCGTTGAACAATTTGTTGAACTCCGAGGCAGCTCCCTTGAATGTTGAGGCATTATCTGAAATTAAAGTCGAGCAAGTACCTCTGCGTGCACAAAAGTAGCTAAACGCTGCCAAGAAAGCGTCAACGGTTAAATCTGATACCACCTCAATATGTATGGCCTTAACCACAATACATATAAAGATTACCACGTAACCTTTAGTACTTTTAGCACCTCTGCCTTTAGAGAACAAGATTGACAGGGGCCCTGCGTAGTCAAGCCCTGTAACTGTGAAAGGCCGAGTTGGGGTTAGACGATACGCTGGAAGTTGTCCCATTAGTTGACTTGTGTTCTTGGCTTGGTGTCGTGCGCAAGAGACACACTGGTGAAAAACTGCCGTGATGACTCTCGTACCCCGAATGATCCAGAACGTCGAGTTGAGAACCGAGAGCATCAACTGAGGGCCTCCATGAATGGTTAAACTATGAGCTTCCTGAACGAGTCTTTTGGTCAGCAAACAGCCTCCTGGGAGTATGATCGGGTGCTTTTCTCCGTAGGTTAGAGTAGAGTGATCAAGTCAACCTCCACTTCGGATCAAGCCTTGCTCACAGATAAACGGGTGTGAGCGTCTTAAACTGCTCCGTTTGGTCAAATCTTTGTCCTCGAGTAAGCGACGTCTATCGTCGGCAAAGTGACAAATTTGAGCCGCTCTGAAGCAAAAAATTCTTGCAGCGTTGATCTCATCCACCGTCAGTGGTCCGTGATTTCTCTGGCCACGAGAAAGTTTGGCAGTGATTTGCCAACGTTTGATGCAGGCAAAAATTCGTAGAATTTTTAAGAAACTAGTGGTTTGCTTAAGTGAGGGTAAGCAAAGAGATTCGAGTGGTATACAAGGTTCGTGAGTGTCCACCAGTTCCTTGGCAAGGAGGGCATGAACTTCTTGCTCGTCCATTCGAGAGCGTGGCCACTCTAACTCGGGTAATGTAAGCCACGCAGGACCATTTCACCAAAGATCAGAGTTTGAGATTTCTGATGTTGTAAATCCCCAAGTTGCGCAGTCCGCTGGATTCTGGGCCGATCTTACATGCTTCCAAGGGGCGTCTGGAAACGAGGAGATGATCTCGCTTGCCCTATTTGCGATGAAAGTCGGCCACTTGGAAGGCTGACCCTTAAGCCACTCCAAGACGATTTGAGAGTCGGTCCAAAAATTAACAGTCGTTGGTGATTGACGTAGACTGGCCAGAAGCTGTGCAGCAAGCCTGGTGAGAAGTAAGCCTCCACACAACTCTAACCTTGGCAGCGAAACTACTCTTAGTGGGGCCACCTTCGACTTCGCTATGAGCAGGGTCGCCTTACTCCCAGGTAGCACGCAGAAGAGGCAAGCTGCATAAGCTTGTTTGAATGCGTCGGCGAACCCGTGAAGATACCACTCGCTAGAGGTAGTTGAGCCGGTCCACCGTGGTATAGCAATTTCAGCCACTTGAGCTAGATTGCCGCGAAAATGCAGCCAGCGCTGAAGCAATGGGTCGGGTAGTGATTCATCCCAGTCCAATTTGTGAAGCCAAAGTTCCTGTAACAGTATTTTCGCGACGACAAGCACTGGGGCTAACAAACCTAGAGGGTCAAACAACCTTGCGATTTCAGAAAGCATTGTACGTTTTGTAGATTCAGTTGCATGTTTGGGCGTTGACACCTGAAAATTGAAATGATCTGTTTTTGTATTCCAAAACAACCCAAGAATAGATATCACCTCGTTCAATTTCACCTCCACGTTCAATGTGTTGTTTGACAGGAGTCCATCGAGTATGTAGGGCTGATTGGACACCCACTTGCTTAGTTTCATACCCACAGACGCAAGTAGAGAGATGAGCTGATCCCTTATATGACGAGCTCCCTCCAGATCATCCGAGCCAGCAAAGATATCATCGACGTAGAGCTGATACTGAAGAATGGCTGCGGCTTCTGGGTCTGTCTTTTCTCCTCTAGTGTAAGCTGCCTCATAACTCGCAGAGCTAGTAAAGGAGCAGATGCCGTCCCATACGTCACTGTTGTAGTCCTGAACTCCTGAACTGGCTGTAAATCTTCAGCTCGCCAGAGGATGGACTGCCACTTGGTGTCGTCTTGATGGACCTTGATCTGTCGAAACATTTGGACTACGTCCGTAGTAAAAGCATATCTGAAAAAACGCCATTGAGTTAAGACAGCCGAAATTTCAGTTTGTAACTTAGGACTTGGCAATAGGAAATCATTCAACGAGAGCCCAGTTGAATCCTTCTGGGATGCGTTAAAAACAACGCGAATTTTTTTTGAATCGTTTCGCTTGACGATGGCATAGTGAAGCATGAGATAATCTTCATGAGATCTGGCATTTGGTAATACCAATTCCATGTGATTAGAATCCGAATAGCCGAGCATGAAGGCCTTGTAGGCGTCCGAAAGGCTCTCATTGGGCGCTAACCGTTTCTCTAGACGCAAAAGACAAGCGTGAGCGATTTCTCGCGAGCCGGTGAATCTGGGTATTTGCGAGAAGGAAAGACGCACTACAAACCTATCCTGCTCATCATGATAGTGAGTATCAACGAAATGTTGCTCACAGAATTCTTTTTCTGGAGATAGAATCTTTTGGCACCGAATCTCTTCTATCTCCCAGAATTTTGTAAGAAGACTTGAGATCGACGGTTCCGTGTAGGTATGGAAAACCTTAATTGAACTATTTGTTTCAGATAATACTTTCAAATGGGCCTGACCCATGAGCAGCCACCCAAATACTGATTGTTGTGCAACAGGTGTCCCAATTGGTCCTACCTTTAGACCATCCTTAATGATTGATGCGTAAATGTCCGCGCCTAACACACAATCAACCCTGCCTGGCTTAGAAAACTGAGGGTCAGCCAAAGAAATTCCTCGAATGTGAGACCAGAGCTGAACCACAGGTCTTCTCGAAGGAATGAGTTTCGTCAACTCATCCAAGACTAAAGGCGCGACGTTTAAGCTGAACTGTGAATCGACTTTTGATTTCACAGACAGGTGCACTTCAGCTTGTGACTTCGACGTGACAGCGCCACCAAGCCCAACAACTGAAATAGCCACCCTAGTAGGTTTTAAAGAGAGTTGCTCAACAACTTGTTTGGAAACGAACGATCGCTGTGAGCGAGGATCGATCAAATCACGAACGGAAACTGAGTTCCCCTTGGAGTCGACTAGCATCACTTGAGCAGTAGCTAGTAAAACCATACTCTCCACAGAAGTTGAGTTAGCTACGATGGATGAGATCGTGGCAAAACACGACGTCGTAGCTTGCTGTGTCAAGTCATTGTGTTCTGAAGAAGAAGTGCAACCAGTCACAGGTTTTGAAGAGCAACCTGGTCTTGTGACGTTAGCACTTGGGTTATCTGGATGGAGCCAAGTATGATGTTTTCCTTGACATATAAAACACCGTTTGGCTGAAGAACATTTATCGGCAGAATGGGAAGCCTGAAAACAGTTCAGACAGAGCTTCTCCTTTTTGCAAAACTGAACCCTTTGTTGGATTGACATGTCTTTGAACTTTTTGCACCCGAAGAGACAGTCCGTACCAGAGCACAACACGCAAAACAGGTTTGACTTGTTAGGAGTAGAATCAACAGTTTGGGATGTATGGACAGCCGCTTGTTTTTTACTGACTGACTGAAAACCTGAACGAGCATCGAATTTTTCTGCCGTTGTACGCGACTGCTCCAAACTTTGAATTCTACGTTCGAGAAACTTAGTTAGATCCTTATATGAAGAGAATCCCTGTTTTCCCTCTTGTGAAATCTCCCAGTTTTCTCGCGAGATAGGATCTAACTTCCGAATGATACAATGAGCAATAAAATAATCAGCCTGAGCGACCTCACACTCTAAATCTAATAAAGCTCGTACTGTTCCCTTGACCTGATCTAAGAGATCGTTCAGGTCTTGTGCGTTCCGTGCACGAACGGTAGGAAGTTGGATAAGTTTTTCCATATTGTTATAATGCCTGAGTTATATATTGTCGTACCGACAAGTAAGCTTTTTCCAAGCAATGGTATAATTCGCATCAGTGATTTCTAAACCCTTCAACCTGTGCGCGGCTTTTCCCTGTACTGAAGCTAACAGGTGTAATAGTTTCGCTACATTTAAGAGGTTCGTTTTGTTATGAACCAGCGAAGTGGAGCGTTGTTTAAAGGATTCCCACTCTTCGTGATTACCGGAGAAAGTAGGTAACGAGAGTGTAGGAAAAGAAATCTGATCAACTACCGCAGGATTAGGCGTAGGGTCAGTAGTTGGCCATGGGACCGGCGAGAGATCTTTGATTCACTTACGAATGACAGATTTGGCATGGGTGTAACTATCTTCCGCTTTTGAGTAACAATTTGATTTGAAATAAACGTGTTCTGCTGAGCTAACCTCGTCGAAATCGTCGTGAGATTCAAAAAAACTGAGCTCAGTATTTTTCAAGCATGTATAAACGGGTCTCAACATGTTCTAAGGTTTATCATTCAACACCTACTTTAGAGGTGGAGTTTTTTAGAAAGTTAACTATGTTGTTGAACAGCTTAACCTGCTACTTTATTAACTTGTCCATGACGAACAACAAAAAAAAAACCAACAAAGGTTAACTTAGACAACTAAACAATATGTATTTACGATAACATCGAAGATAAGCACTGTTTAATAAGACAACAAGCAAAAACGTAATAACAAGCCTGAAGGCGTATAAGATTTCGAAAAAATAAAAAAAAAGTACTACTGGAATGTGAGAGCGAGAGAGAAAGAGAACGCTTGTATACTTACAGTACCTTTCTGCAGAGAGCTTCTCCCCCCGCTCGCTGGACCTCGCTCGATCATCGAGGTATAGGCGCTTACCGCGCGAAGCCGACGATGGGGCGATGAAAGAGAAGGTGCAGATGTGACGTAATAGAAAAGGACAGTACGATGGAATAGTTGCCTAGTATAGACGAGACTTTCCTCTCTTCTCTCCTTCCCGTGCCATCGAACCGATTGCCGAACAAAAGATGGCCGACGTGTTGAACGTTGAACCACGTCGTCAAAAATGGATGCGGGGCCACGAGATTCCAGAAGACCATGTATCTACAGCTCTGCTACCAATGTTTAATAAACTGCTTAGCTCACTCAAAACTTATTAAAGAAAGTCTTACGTAGAGAGCGTCAGCAGGATTATGATTTGATTAGTATTGTGGTATGAATGGTTATCCAGAGGGAAGCAATGACGAAATAAGAAGTCAGATGCGTATCTTAAATCAACAAACAACTATAATTTTAACAAAAGAATTCAACTACATTCATCCAAAAGAAATACGATTTACATTGCTTTAATTTTGTTAAGTTGCGCGGAAGAAACAACATCAATGTTTAAATACAACTAGAAAACGCTGATTTTCGATTTAAAGAGAAAGGAGCTGTCCTGAATGTTAAACTAGGCTCACCAAGCCGAGGACGAAAAGAATTGCATCCTTAGCAGCAATAGTAGAGAGGCAGCACATAATTATTGAATAGCATGATGTGCTTCAAAAACTGTCCCGACTCAGCAGCAGAAAACAGGCTCTCCCGCAGGTGTTACTTGCACACCAGTCTGTAGGCGAAAAGAGCAAGCGTGGGGCCTCGTTGCGTTGAGAAGCCCGAGCGCTCGAGGAGCTGGGGTGGGGATACCCTCGTGAGAGCATGTGTGTTTTGACAGTGGAACTTGAAAATAGAAACTGTAGTAAGCAAACCACTACATTTGTAACACCCACGAGAGCTTCCCACCGCCGCTCCACGGGTGGAGGAATGTAATAGCGCCGCTGCTTGGGCTCACCCTTGGCTTGGTGTTACAATCCTATTCTCCCGTGACCATTATCAACTCACTATAAATAGTCCATTATTTTTGCATAAAAATCAGAATAATATGAACAAGTTACTGCTTTTTATAAATTTTGATATTTGCAGGAGTCAGTGCTTGTAGCATGTTTCTTCAAAAGACTCAAGCAGGCCCCTTCGCCTGATGCGTGCAAAAATTTGGTCCCAATACTTTAGAGCATGTTGTCAAAATATTGTCACATAAAAATTCAGAAGTGCACTTGGCGCATTAAAATTAGACTGTGGGAGACGCTCAAAACGCCGCAGCTCCTTATCCACAGCACAGTAATCCAGAAACCACGAAAAATTCTTAAAATTCGTGCTTCCAATGAATTTTTACTCAAATGAAACGATTTTTGGCTTATTTTGTTCCTTAGAACTTAAACTACAAGGATTTAAGTCCCTCAGACGTCTTACTATTTTTGATGTATATGTATTTCAGGTACATATGCAGCAATTTTCGATAGTCAAAATAATCTGGATACATTATGCGTTGTTAAAGTTGATCGATTTGTACAAAAATTGGTATATAAGGGATTTTTAGAATCGCTGATCATGGATAAAAAGTCAGAATTAAGAATTTTAAGATGGTGGATCAAAGATGGCAAACAAAATTTTTAAAAATAAACCGATTTCCATAGAAATGGATGTACAGGGTTTTTTAGGTTCTCTGGTTACAAATCAAAGGTCAGAATTTAAAATTTCCAGATGGCGGATTCAAACTGGTAAAAAAATTTTTAAAAACTACCTGTCTTTTGCAAACGTTGATATGTAAATGTTTTGGGATTTTCTGATTACAAATTTAGGGTCACATTCTCTGATTTGAAGATGGTGGATCTAAGATAGTGGACTAAACTTTAGTAAAATTTCCAGAAAATGCCTTACAATATTGGCTTCAACTGAATTTTGACTAGATTGAGGTTTTTTTTGTTATTTCTAAAATAAAAACCTCCTATGATTCCATTCCTTTGGAGAACTGATCTTAAAAAATATATTCGCATATACAGATGCCAGTAATTTGTGAAATTCCGACTTTCAGTTAAATTTTGAACTTAATTCAGGTATCCCAGTAGGCTGAACTTCTAAGTAAGTATTTAGTATCAAAAGATTTTAAATGTGAGGTTACTAAGTAATATTCAGAATATAGTGTGGCAGCCGATACAAAATGGCAGATTGTCTTTTGTCTCACAACGCATGTAACATGGGGCTTAAAGGAAAGGGTAAACAGACTATAACATATAAATAGAACGTAATCTGTTTGTAATCTAAGAATGCCATTAAGGAATATTTTAAGAGAAACATATTATTTATTAAGAGAAACACATTTTGTATCTACAAGTTTTTTTTTTTTTTTTTTTAATATTATAGTGCTTTCCGTTCGGCTCGTTTAATAAGGGCACTACTATGGGCACTTAGCACTTGGGAGAAGAAAGGTATCAGGGATGGGAGGCCTTCTATTACTGGGAGGAGGGTAGAGGAAAATTAGGCAATTTATGCTGCGAGAAGGTCACCTAAACCCTCCTCGAGGAGCATTGCGTGGAGAAAAAGCACATGTGAAAAATCACAGAGGTACTTGCCCGAAAAAGTCGCACTGGCTGGGAATCGAACCACGGTCTCCCACGTGCCAATCCACGACCTAGCCGACTGAGACACCGCGTGCTCTGTATCTACAAGTATTATCACAATCAGACGTGCTTTAATATAACAAGATCGTTTAACCCCTTTATAATTGATGTGAAGAAACATAGGCTTTATTGACCTTAAAACAATTACTTAAAAAAACTAATTTTTACTCACCTATGATTGTAACGTATGAGGCTAAAAAATTAATTTTATAATTAAAGTAAAAAAGGAGAATCAAGAAATGGTGCAAAAAGTAAAAAAATTAATTAAAGATGGTCTCATTAAGAAGCTAGAAATACTAGTCGATGCACTGACTCAAGACACGGGTAATACTAACAACGGCAACACAGTTTGAAAACTTTTTAATGATGTTGATGCTGTATCTAAAGTTAAAGGTTTAACGCTATTCCTTACCAATTCTTTTCTTGAAATGTAAATTCCAAAGTAGTATAATATAGACAAACCAACTTAATTTCAGGGCTTAACGCGGAACTTTTAAGACGTTTTAAGCTTTTTCTGGCCATTGTATCATCTGGTAAGCAAATCGACTTTAAGAAATTCAGAGTGTATTCTTTAAGAGCAGCGAAAATTTACGTGGTCAACTATTATTGGTACAAGATGCTACCCTCACTACATTGATAAATAATAAAAGTAATGAATTATTTAAATACCAGAGTTCTTCATCATACAATAACGGTTCTGTTAAGAAACAGATACTTGTAAATATAAAATTTGTTCCTTTTCACAAATAATATGTTTTTTTTTAAATATTTATTCATACCATTATTAGATTATGAATGAATTATGTTCTATTCATATGTAATATACTTAGAACCTTTTCCTTTAAACCCCATGTCTCATGCGTTGTGAGACAAAAAACAGTCCAGCATTTTGTATCAGCCACCATATTTTATCCTGAATATTATTTCGTAACCTTATATTTATTGTCTTTTGATACTAAAAACTTACATAGAAGTTTAACCTACTAGGATCTGAGACTAGTTTAAAATTTGATCCAAACGTCGGAATTTCTCAAATTACTTAAATTTTACCTGTACAAGTACATGCATACATTTTTTAATATCAGTTCTCTCAGGGAATAGAATAATTGTAGGTTTCGATGTAAGAAGTAACGTAAGCCAAAAAAACCTTAATCTAGTCAAAATTAAGTAAAGGCAAAGATTGTGAGGCATTTTCTGAAAATTTTTTTACAGTATATCAATTTTTCTACAAATCGGTTTATCTTTGAAAATTTTTTTCGTCATCTTGAAATTTTAAATTCTGAACTTTGATTTGTAAACAGCGATTTTGAGAACCTCTGTATACCAATTTTTGTACAAATCGGTTAACTTTAACAACGCATTATGTATCTAGAGTACTTTGACTATCAAAAATTGCTGTATATATACCTGAAATACATATATATTAAGAGTAGTAAAACATTCGAGGGACTTGGATCCTGGTAGCTTAAGTTCTGAGGAACAAAATAAGCTTAAAAACGTTCAATTTGAGTTAAAATTTATTGGAAGCACGAATTTTGAGAATTTTTCGTGGTTCCTGGACCACTGTGCGTCAGTGAAAAGAGATTGTCCAAGTACCAAAGCGTACCAAAGCTCTTGCTTGCTCAATACTTTGTATGTTACAACCATTAAAAAGATTGACGTCTAACGCTTGGGCACAGCTACCCTCACTTGCATAGAACTGATACAGTAACGCATCACGCTTGCAATTTAAAATAAAATTAACAACGGTATTACAAAGTCTGTCTTATTTCATATCAAGATACCCCGATAACCTTCTATGGACCATACATGCATAATCAAAGTAAAGCACTATTAAGCCAAATGCTAGCGTCACCTTCAAGGGACTTGTCAAGATTCCCACTTGATATCAGAACCTACAGTGAACCCCATGAACTTGTAAGAAAATAGCCGCTACGTAGGCATTCCAGCTTGCGTCGTTTGAAAGCATGACCCCTAATGTCTTTACTCGAGAGGGATGAAGAGAGAGAAAGAGAGCCAGAGGCATAGTTAGCGCTGGCTGGTATACGCATAAACATGTGTAGATACTTATTTGCACGGCAGTGTTTGCTCAGCTCACTGGCTCGCTCCCTCATCTCGTAGGTTGACTCTACATATAAGGCACGCCTAAAAAAGTTTTACTTCAAAAATATGCATACAACTATCATGTGAAGCCCCATTTCAGGTAACACATGTAAACTCAACTAGCATGCGAAAAATTAGGTAAGGACTCACTTTTTCATTGGCTGCAGAGAAAGCCAAATTAATCCGCAAAAAGGAGCCTTCGGGGCCAGAGGCTTGCCACAAGAAGTGCCACTGCAGTAAGAAGTGTTGTGCTTGGATCACCATACGTGAAAATCACTATAGCTCATCTACTATTTTTTTCTTTTAGCCCGATTATCTTCGACCACATCAAACAAAGAAAAATAAGGAAAGTTATGTCTTTTTAACAATTGTTAACACAAAAGTTAAGGTAGCAGAGAAAGCAAAAAAGTAATACTTATTTATAAGTAGTAAATGAGAGTGTCTGTTGCTTTTTCTATTATTTATTTATGCAAAAGTTATGTCAAATGTATGAGTGGCGTTAGCAGTTATTGTATACTATTTTGCTAAGTGATCTATTAATATTATTTGTAACGTTTTCGTTTTCTTGTTTTTTGAGATCTCAGTAGGTCCTGAATATTTACTTTTTAACTTATTACTCATGGGGCCTTGACAGGGTGACACATTATCTCTTGTTTTGGTTAATGAGGAATTTAATCCCTAATTGTATATCTTTCATTGTTATATTTTTAGTCATAATCTACTCTTTTTGAGTTATATTTAATGGAGTAGCTAGATAGACCGTGTTCTATTCGTACGTGGTTCATAAATCTTTTGCATAGAGGGGCTAGCTATGAGATACCCATTCTATTTTTCTGAAAACTAATACGAAATATGTGAGTTCTGTAATTTCGTGTTTGTTCGTATTTCAATTGAATGTTGATAATTTCATCTGTTTCTCTTACTATTGTGCTCTTGTAATTAATATTTGAAGGTATTTGGTAAGTAAACAATGTAATTTTTTAAGGAAGCCACTCATAGGAGATGTAAGACTGTTGTTTTGAATTAATTCGTTTTGATTTAACTAGCTGCTCTTTTATCCAGTTAATTCAGAAATTTAGTTGCTTAGTCCGTCCATGTAGCAGGTAAAGTTTCATGCATGCAACTGGATTTCTTGACCAATGCGTCTGTTGTTAATGAGACTTTTTTTAAGGTATAAAAAGACAGGTTATTCTTGGATGCTACGTGACGCTACATTTCTTGAGGCAACAATGTAACAATGTATGTTTGACATAGGTCTTTCAACTTGATGGGTGGCTGCCAGGCCAGGCCATATTTAAACAGCTGTTTTTCGAGAAACTTGTAAGTTGTGTGAGAAGGGGAGCTGCACACAACTCTAGACGCAGTATGCTCAGAGTATTAAAAGAGGTGCCTTGGAACTTTCCTATTACAAGATTCAAGTTTGATGAGGACTTGTTGCATACAATGGCAGAAGTGGTAGCTGCATAATCATTTTAAGAAGCGTCGCAAAAACCATAAAACTATCGCTGAGATGGAGAGTCTGCTTAGTGCCATTTTGAGATGCGTAGTAGGCTGACTCTAAAGAGCTCCGATTTGCACTCTAGCCAAAGCAGCGTGACGATCAGCAGTAGTGGATGGTTCCAGCTTAGAACACTGCTTCATTCGATACCACGTGACGCTTGGTGATCAGCTTCTTACCGTCACAAGCTGTGACTTTCAACAGAAAGGTGTCTAATGTGGGGCTCCAGAGCATTTTCGAAGCTGATACAAATGCACTCATAAGCTTAGGAAGCTTAACACATAAGGGGGTCTTTGGGCTGAGTTGGTTTAGCAGCATGTACGATTTGGATGCCCATTTGTGTAGTTTATATTCCAGCTGACAACAATAAGCTTTGGAGTTCTTAAGCCTTTTTGTAGAGATTTTAGCTCTTACAAAAAGACCATTGGCATATTAACACATTTAAATTATCAAAGCTCCAAGAGGCAAATGTGAGGACTTCTGTATAGAAAGTTTAAGCATGCAAGTGCTCGCAAGAAGTGAAGCCGAACCAGTACCATAACTGATAGTGTTTAACTGATTGATAGTTTGTAAGACGTCTGGAGACTTGTGCCAAAGAACTTGTTACCAATCACGGTCATGGCAATCTACCAGAAATTAACGAAACATTATCACTATGTTGCGTACAACCTCGTGACGTTCGAATCTAATTAGGATGCCACAAATGTTTTCAAGCAGGTTAGAGCCTGGTATTATAGAAGTATTGAGCAAACAACCATGACGATTCTTGATTCACACATTAGAGACTACCAATATTTTTATTTATTAGAATCGTCACAAGCCACTAGGTAATATTGAATGTAGGCTACCCACTCTGGTTTGGGTCAGTTGACAGGGACAAGTGATATGTGGCCCAAAGTCTCATAATCTTTTGTTAACGCATTGTAGGCCTATTGAAGGGCAGGGTTACCCCTGATCGTAACTCCATGTTTTCCTAGAAACCCATAGCAGCTTGGTCAAAACCTGAAAGAGATGGTATATTAAAAAACGGAAGTTAACCAATAAAACGGCCTGAATTATCTAGCGGCAACTATTCACAAAATTTGCATGGCATTTCTTATTATCTGGAGTTTGATAATTAGCGTCCAATCTCTTTCAAATCAAAGGCTTTTAAGCCTTTCAGAATTTCCCTGTACATCAGAATTTTTGGATCTAAGAAGACTTTATTAAAACAAATTATGTTTGAACTATTTTATTTAGATTTTTGGGTTATAAATAAAAATGAATGTTCTGCAGCAACACATTGCACAAAATTTTTTGGTAATAAACTACAAAAATCGCTGTACACATGAACAATGTTAAGATAAAGCAGGTAAATTAAACAGACAAATATTTAAGAAGTTATAGTGCTTGCACATTCGAATTTTTTTATTTAAACCTTGTTTAATTATAATATTAAATATTTAAGCATACATTTAACAACTAATTCAACTCTTACTGTTCCCAAATTAAAGCTGGATCTGTACAAACAATTTTTTTTTCAAACATCTTTCAAAATAGTCAAAGCTTTAGCGATGTATCTACAAGGTTCTAAAAGATTATTAAAAATGTCACCAACTTTTTTGCTTGATACAACACTAAAAAAAAGAATCGCCTAGGATAACATCGTTATAGAGAGTATTGAACTGCACGTTGTACACAATTAGGAACTTTAATTGTCACTTAAATCAAAATAGAAAGCAAACAAAACAAATGTTGATAAAAATCATAAGAGTGTAAAAGTAATTGAATAAAATTAAAACGATTTTTAGAAAAACTTACTGAAGTAGAAGAAGTGAGCTTGAAAAGAAAATATTTGGTACAAGTACAAGTTGCGCAAAACAAAAAGATAACAAAAAAGACGTGATCAGTGATATTTAATCTAAAAAGATAGAACTAATAAGGCAAAAAAGTAAATTGAAATTCAAATAACTACTAGAATTAGAAATTATAGATGAAAAAATCAGAACTAGAATAACAAAAAGAAATAATGATGTTTCAAAGATAACGACCCTACAGAAATTGCTGCTACTTTTTTTTTTTTAAAGCATCAGCAAGTGTTAATAAACTGATTTTTGTTTTATTTTACGGATTTTTAAAATAATACATATTGTGTTATCGTTACGTACTCTCGCAATGTTACTTATCTCAATATATTTGACTTATATCATATGTTAATTAGATATTTAAAAGTCAACTAACACTAACATACATTAATTAGTAAGAGAGTAGTATAATTAATAATACATTATTTAAAATGAATACTAATCACAAATCAGGAGCACACGATGACTGTTTAGAAGTTTTAAAAAAATCTCTAAGTACTGTGATAAAACTCTTTTTTTTTTTTTTTAATAAAACTATAGATTATTAATATCAAAGTTTTTTTATTAGTTTTACTGAAGTTTTTGAGATATTTTGATATGGTGCGTCAATGAACTTGGAAAAAACAAACATTTAACCAAACTTTCAAAATAGTTCTTCAAATTAAAAATATCATAAAGTGAATAAGAGGATAGTTTTCTGGAAATCTGGTGGCGATGAAACTCTTCTAGTATCTCTGGAAGCGGCCACATATGAAGTTGGTAATGCTATAACTCTGCTACAAGATTTCAATAAAGTAAATTTAAATTAGTTACTGTCTGAGATTCTTGCACATCTGTAAACACACATCACAGTGACGTAGTACACATAAATTATAAAGTTTATACAATTTTTTCAGTTGCCGTTCGATGAACATGGTGATTATACATTGATGTCTAAAATCGATGCAATCTCCCGTTATCGTTTACTGAGAATTGCTGATGCATACAATACAAATAAAAATTTTTTTCTTGACATGTACACTCAAAGTAAAATAACGGCTATAGTAGTTGGAAAAAATGCAGATAGAAACGACAATTAGTCAAGGCAGGTAGAAAAAACTAAGAAAAGAAGTTAACTAAGGGACGGTCTGGATCATAATGAACCACACCAATAAACGGAGATGATAGAAGCTAGATGCAACGGTACCATTAAGTCCTATGATTTTCTTTAAAAAGTAACAAAACTAAGTCAAATGCTATATTGGGATCACAATAAAATAAAGGTTAATAGTACGTTAGAAAATAAAGGACTTTAAAAGAATTACATTTAAGTAGAATGAAACCAGATAAGGTAGTAAAATATTCCTAAACAGGATCTTATAAATCAAGACAATCTTACAGAGGTGAAGAAGATGTTAAAAAACTCGAGAAAAAGCTAGAGCAATTATGAACCTTGAAGGAAGTTAGAAAAAAAGACAGAAGCATATCGGATAAGATCGATCAAGTAGTCAAGACATGTCTTACACGTACTAATCAGTAAAAAAAAGATTCGAAGGAACTGAAAATAAAATCAAGGTATAGATAAGATAAAATAGGGAATTATTTGAACAATTTTAAGACAAGGTGCACGAAATTTTCTTTTGTATATGTCATTACATACAAAAAAAAATTTTTTTATAACTTTAATAAAATATTAGGAAGTCAAACAATCAAAGAAAAGAGAGCTAAATATAATTTGTGGATAACGCACCATATAATATACAATTACTCATCGACGTGTCGAATCGTGATGGTACTAGAGTACGTGACAATGCATTTTCTTAAAAACTTAACATAATTTTATACATTGATTAATTAAATCCTTAACTAACAATTAAAAATTTCTTACATGTAATGGATAAAAAGTTAGACTAAAACAAAAGACAGATATTTAAAAGTTAGAAAAAAAACGAGAGTAATATATTTTATTTTTATGAGGTTAGACCCCATGTAATATTTAAAAGTAGTCCGTATAAAAGATCTCATTTAGTTAGTTCAGAAAAAAAAGTCCAACGACAGTAAGAAAATACTATTATCAGCTGGACAAAACAAAACACCATCAAATCGAAACAAGAAATATAGAATTAGCTAAAATACTTTGAAGATAGTTTTAAACTACAGCTTAAACATTCTACATCTTTTTTCAGAGTTATAATTGGGAACGTATTTTTTAAAGCCTCAGTTAGAAACTTGCCAAAAATAAAACATATTAAGTTCCTAAACATGAATTTTACCAGATAAAACTTGAAGCAAAATTATTTAAAAACTTATCACACCACAAAAGGTAGCTACAAAAAGCCCAAAATGCTCAGAAGCAAGAGCAGTGGCCTGCTGCAGCCTTTAATAGTTTTACAGAAGAGAGATAAAACTGGCTATGATTATGATATGACAACAAGAGCTATAAGTGAAAAGACTGCACTGGGACATAGGATATATGTTTAAAATGCAGACGATGTGAAGTCATCTGGCAGCAGCATCCTATCACTCCAATGAACAGATAGAAAAAATTTAGTTTAGAAAGAGGTATGATACAAATAACTTATGTAAAAGTTAGAACTAGAAAAAATTCAAAGGAGATATTATTAGATAAAGCAGTACTTTCTATGCCTCATCTTAACCTAAGAGATCAAAGCTAGAAAATGATAGAGGAAAAGAAAATTTCGTAGCAGAGGTAGAAGTATGAGCTATCGCTAAAGCAGCAGTATAAATATGCATGATTAAGATTTTAAAAAAACCGAGTTATAAAAGGCAAAAAATCAATTGGTTAAAAAAGTGAGTTGATAGACCTTCTTACAAATAATTAGCTGGGCCTACGTACTCAACATAAAAATACTAAACCAATAATTTTCGTAGCTGATTTCGGTGCATCAGAACACATGACTCATCGAGCCGTCAAAAGAGAGAAAAATAGATGTTTCATCTCATCATATACTCATATTTTAGCACAATTAATAAGATAAAATTCTTTGAAATTGCGGTGTGAATAAAAATGATAAAGTAACATAAAGATCAAAGAAAATAGGTCACGTTCGTTGATATGAAAAAGACAAAGAAATGATGAAGCCAAATAACGTAATATATTTAAACTTACTATCTCTTAGAAAGTAAGTGGCAAAAGGCTTCAGCATTTACTTAGACAATGAGAAATTTAGTATATTTGAACCATTATCATATTTGTCACTTTTGTGAGGTTTCTACAAGTCTTAGTACTGGACTTGATAGTAAGAAGCAAAGGAGCTAGAATTGAGGAAAGATTTTTTATTGTCTGATAATTTAAGAAGATAGATAACCTAATACAAGAGGCTATGCTAACAGATTATGAGGTGCACATTAATATCGAAACAGAACCGATCTAGCAACGCTTTAAATACTTAAACCTTCGTGACTCAATCCTTGACAGCTAAATATACAATTTAAAATATCTTAGTACTAAAGACATTAAATGAGAGCTTTGTATTATTTTGATTTAATCAATTAAATTTGATTTCATGTTCAATTAATAATTTGCTTTGTGAAATTGAAACATGCATCCTTCCTTCAACAAAGGAGTTCCTGAAAAGATTTTCCGTGATTAAAGACTTGCAGGATGCAATATTCAAAGAGTCAATTTTTAAATATAAAGTCTTAATTATCTTGAAGGTTTATAAACTGCCTTTTAAAAACAAGCAGAATTCAAAACAGTTGGGCCACTCTTAACGAAGCACGCAGATACGATGAGCCCCGTAAGTTAATCAAACTATCCAAAAAGTTATCAGTTGCTCTGAGTTTTCTCAGATGGTTTTTTTTTCTTTTAATAAGGTATTAGTTATCCAATGAAAAGTAAAACTGAAGCTAGTCATTTGTGAAAAGCGTCTTAAATCAAAAAATAAAATAAGAAGATTATGCTAATTACGATGGCTCATCCCACGTGTACTGTTGGATTGCGTGACATCAGGCCATCAGACCTAAAAACATCTTGTCATAACGTTGCCATAGCACAAGTTACCTGTATTTTTTAATTTATAATCACCTTTTTAATAGCTAATACCAAAAAATAACGTGGCACACACAAGTTTATTCGATATTCTTAAGAAGCTTATCATTCCTACTTTCGATTTCTAGTTTCATACAAGTAGTTAAGATATATTTTGGAAAGTATTGTAACATTTTTCATTAATATTGTATGGCTTTTTATAAGAGTTCAAGTTAAACATTTGAAAGTTAATTTGGTTTATATTCAAGTATAATTTTTTTTATTTTGTTAATACTTAAGGTATTTTGATTTCATTATAAGCCATCTTAAATTGTAATCACAGAACAAAATTTACAAGATGTAAGACGCTTATACCATTACAGGAAGTAAGAGCAAAAATATATCTAAAAAGTCCCATTACACTATAGCACAATAGCGTATTTTTAAGGTAGTGTAAAAGGGTTGAAAAAAACGTCAGATTATTGCATATGACGAAAAAACTTCTAGACAACATTGAGATCTACCTTTAAGGGTATTATTACTATAAATAAAATATCACATTGCATAAATGACACGATATTTATTTCATTAAAAATCATACTTACGTTAAACCATACAGAAGATGAACAAGAATTAAAGAAAAACCAAACCTAAGTTTCAGACCGTCAAAAAAAATTTTATATTAGTAGGATGAGAGCCAACAGAACATCTGCTGTACAAACCAGAGTAAGTAAAGCCTTATAAAAGCTAGATAGTACGAATCAACATTTTTGGTATTATAGTACCTTCTTCAGACGCTTTTACAAGAGTACTGATTAATACACTCCGTTCACATTCTTAATGTACACGATTGAAATCACAACACATTAATGAATCATTAAATTACCTACTCATTGTACATAGTCAACATAGATACATTAAAAATGATATAGATTTAGTAAAAGTAAAATTATTAAATTTTAACATGTCATTCAGTCAAACATCTGAATTTTTGTATTTCTTATTTCTAATGCTTCTCGTAAATCTCATTTTGTACTTATACAATATACATACGAAATCTTAAAGTTTATTCATTCATTAAAAGTATGATTAAACTTAATTAGACTTATTATTCATTAAAAGTATGATTAAACTTAATTAGAGGCCTAGTACAGCTAGAAGTATCTTATCTCTTATAAGATTTCAAGGCTTTTTGTATATTGTACTTATTAAAATGTTTCTTTGTTTCTTTTAAAAGCTTCCCGTTGTTTTTAATAACAAATCTTTTTTTTTTGTGGGCGAGGGAAAGACATTTTTTATAGCCATTTTGTATCTTATTTTTTCAATTAAGTTATCATTAACCGTTGGATGGTAACCATTACTATATACTATTTATTTTATAATTTGTTACTCTACAGTGGCACTAGCTCCAGCTCTGGCATAGGAATCCAGCAGAAATTATGTCCCTCCATACCTAGGATTCTAGCACAGGGTGCTTTTCCTGTTGATCAATGTTGTCAGTCGATCAGACCTACTCAAAGACAACTCTCGCCACCGTCAACCCCATTCCCTGTCTACAGCTACCTTTAAAAATGCTGGTTTTAACAAATTTTCAATTCTTAATTGTAAGTGTCTTAGATCATTGATATGGAAAGAAGTCTATTGAATGTAGCTGTAGCATGCGGACATTAAACGTAAACATGCATGAATAGAGAGTCTATGTATGTATTTGCAGTGTTTGTATAAGTGGGTTTGTGGAAAATACTGTAATGTAACCGATTATAATAATTATTCACTTTTTGTATGGTTAAATAAAAGAATTAATTTTTTGATTGCTTTTTCGTTCAATTGTAAATTTAATATTTTTCTGTAACGTGGTAATGTACTTGAAGAATAAATCTAGTAGGTCATTTGTGCCATTGCAACAGCCACAACGTCATCAACGTACGGATACCAAAAAAATAACTTGCTCAAATTATGTTGCACAATGATTTATTTCAAGTGGCTCCTGAAAATTTTGGCTAGGAGTGGGGTAATAGAATCGGCCATTATGAGTTTATCTTTAGAAGAGAAGGTTATGTTTTGAAATTAAAAATAACTCTGTTTTAAGCAAGTTCCAAATGTTTGTAAAATTTCTTTTAAAATAACTTCATTGCAAGTAGGCCTTATAAAGGTGGCTTGGTTGATTTTTATTAGCTAGATCAAAGCCTCTGAAATTATAAACATAAATTACTTCCAATTTATTTGCAATAAGAAAATACTGGGGTCAGCCACTTAATTTTTTTGCAAATCGCTACTAAAAGTTCTCCAATTTCACACCTACTACAACGGACAGTGGTACAAAACTAACTTTATTTTTGGAAATCTTTGATTAACCTTAAAAAATGTTAAAAAGTTTCTTGTGTTTTATCTTACAAAATATCTATTGAATTCTTAAAAATATAGGGTCAATGACTTAACTTAGAGAAAGTCAGAAAAAAAGTATGAAATTTTAGTCTGGCTTGCCTCACAACATCTTCCAATTTTCACAATAATGTTTTCATGGTGTTTTTCTAGTAATTTCTTGATCTTGTACTTTGGTTTAATCGAATTAACTATATTTACTAAAAAATTTACCTTCGAAAAGCGTTGACTTTTTAGGGACCCTTGTACCAACCTTATCCTAGGTACGGTACCAACTGCCCAAGCAACCTTGATAAATTTCTTATAATATCAGTACATCACCGACCGCCAAACTCGGAAAAAAAATTATTACATCAAAGGCAACTGAAATCAAGTTTTGAGATATTTTGAAATTATGTATCTTATTAATTAGTTCCATTGAATTTTTTATACGAAAAAAGGCCCTAGTACAAGGTATGACGTGATTCCAGTAGTAACTACTCAGTTCGTCATTTCTAAAATTATTAATGAAAAAGTATGGGTAAAACCATGTGATATTCCATGCAAGCCACTGGTAGGGAAACTAGATGTATAATACAACCTAGTATTATGCATGTAATTACGCATGGCATTACAAATAATTAAATAGTGATGAAAATAAAAAAAAAACGTCTAAAGAAATCGAATGATACTAAACAAAGTTTTTATGAGCATCTGTACTTGATTGTTTGTATTTATGCATTGCAATTGCTGAAACAGTTTTAGTATTCGTTATATACTTACCCATAAGTAATAGCTTTACAAACGAGTTTTTATAGGTGTACATTTTTCACAATATCTAACGAAAGAATATATTTCTTAATCTCATCGTTTAGAAGGTATAACAGTATTAGTACATGTTATTATCTGTACCTTAACACAAAATAGGGGGGTTGATGGGGTTTCTTGTATTTTTAAACAGTTTTCATAACAAAACCAATTTTTATTTATTTTTTGCTTTTGATACTGTGTACAGTATATTAAAATTTAATAACACAACTGATAGAAAGCCGAATAAATGTTATTTAACTTGACACATTTAAAGCGTAGTGCTAAGTGATACCTTAAATTCATGAGAATGTTTTATTATTGTTTTAAACTTACTATAATTCATGTACATATCAAAAATTATATATTAAAAATAATTTTTGCCTTTTTTATGTTTGTGTTTGCTTTTTAAATTCTTATTAATAATAACAATCTAAATATTTTCTACAACTCCTAAGTATTTATAGCAGCATATAAGTTGTTGGTAAATTGTATTAATCTACATGTTATGACGATGCCTTACACAAATAATACAGACGCTCATTGTTCTTACTATCTAAAAATATTGTTTTGCAATAAGTATTCATCATCTAGATCAACGATCAGGATTGTTTCACCCGCATGATACCTTTTTTTAATAATAACAGTAGGTAAACCATGGCGATTCTGGCACCCCCCCAGCTCCCCCCTGAGGTAGTGGTGGGAAGAGACGATCTAGCTATAGCTGTGGGTGGAAAAGAGGCGGTGAAGGAGAGGCTTATCAGGCTGTAGAGGAGAGGCGGTGGTGGACGAGAGGCTGATCGGGCGGTGGGAGGAGGCGCACGGGTGGTATAGGTAGTAGAAGCGGTGGGTGGTGCGAACTACTTGGATGGAAACGTCAGGGGAAGGGGGCTTCTTCCGGATAATGTGACGTTAGATGAAACTGACAGCTCCCTTCATTTCCAATCGCAAATCAAGCTCCGATGTCAGCAAAATGGGTCCGAAAGGTGTAGGTGATAAGCCTTACGTACAGCACGAGAGGAAGATAATCAAGCATGAACGTGTATTTCTTATCAGTGGATGTAGCGGATCACGTATCCCGTTTAGCTGCGACCAACGTTGGGTTACTCGACGCAGTACCTTGCCAAGTACTGGAGCTATTATTTCTTATCTATACGGATTTGTAAGCCGTAGCCGATGGCTTTTCGCTTTTTATTTAGGCGTATAATGTACCAGTGTAATATTCTTTTCTTAGCAAGAGCGGGTGCAACGAGTCATGCTAGGATACACGTATGTGTAAGCCGTGGGCAATAACACTTTGCTTCTTATTTAGGCGTGTAATGTACCAGCATCATTTTTTTTCTCAAGAGCGGGCGTATCGAGTGATGCGTGTTGCCAGAGAACATGTATACCATTTTATAACCGAAAGCGTAACCCAACATTGCTTGGCTTACTTCTCTTTACTGCAGTACCTCGCCAACGAGTAGAGTTAGTTAATACGATAAAGTAATTTAAATTGGCGCAGTAATAAGGAGGCGTAAATGAAAAAAATTGACATAGATTCATTAAGAACTAATTTATTACAAAAGTATTGTGTATCAGGTGTACATTGACTAAAAAATATCGTTTTGTCGTTGCTGCTCTTGTAAAATCCATTTTCTTAAATCTGTAGCATTCTTTACAGCACAATGAGCTGAATTAAATTGGTGATTTATGCATTCGATATCATCCATACTAATTTCTTTTAAAGGTGGACATTGCTTATTATCATAAATGTACCTATAAAAATAATTAAATTATGCAAATATTTAGTAAAGCGTATAATAATACTATGAGTAATGCACCTATTAAATAGCACATGGCGCACTCATTCGATTTTTTTAAGACCTTTCACGAAAAAAAAAATCATCTTCCTTAATAATAACTCGAAAGATTGTAGCTAGATCCTCGTAGGAAACTTCTCCTAAGCTCCAACGAAGACCGTGGTAATTAAACTCCAACCATCGATTTTAACATTTGTTCTTAGGTAAGAGCTGTGCCCAAGAATATGGGGGCTTAAAGACAAAAACTGACGGTGTAGCCTTTTCTTGTAGAGGTATAATAGCAACCTTTTTGAAAATAAGTTCGTTGTGCATAGTTTTAAAGCCTTGAACATTAACCACGTACTTCGTCATCTTAATGTTGTGAAGATTATTAGTTAACTAACCCCTCTATCGATGTGTCATCTTTTTATATACAACTGCTAGTCACCGCTAGTTATCACTCGTATCGCTTTTTCAGAGGCAAATCAGTATAAAAAAAAAGTTCAAGCAGCTTGTCATTCAATTGAGTACGTTAACGCGAGCTGTAAGTATAATAGAGCAACTCTGCGAGAATTTTGCTAACGCCAACGCCGTGGAGCATTACGTAATTTTCTGTGAAACAGCGCGAATATAACATCAACGCGTAGTGCATAGTGATAATATGACCGAAATACGAGATTTTATTGATAATAATGAAATAGTGCTCAAAAATATTTCCGTCTATAAGCTGTCTGTAAAATTGTCATCGCCAGTGGAAAATAATTTGTTGAATATTGAGTGTCTTTTATCAACGTTTTTAGCAGCATTTTATAAAATTCTAGAAGTGCAAGGGTCAGGGCTCGATGAAAAATAAGACAATCAAGATGATTATAATTTTGTGACATGAAAAGATCTTAATAGTGCTTTTAAAAATCGCGTAAAAACGGCTGTTATAACAAATAGTAGGCATTTAGATATAATAAAATTTCTTAAGTTTGCAAAAAATATTCATTTTAAAAGTGCGAGAAATTCTTGATGAGCAAAACGCTTTAAAAATTAATACAGTATTAGCAGCAGAGTTTTTGACAGTAAAAAAAAATACAGGTACTGTTGAAGTTAAATATTTTAATACTAAATCTGATTCAATTTTTGATACGACAGACCTACATGAATGGTTTAAAACGAATGTCCAGAAGCCTATTTCTACAGATATAGAAGAGTTTCATTAGCGTGATTCTGGATGAACTTTAGGCTCAATTTAAAATTTAGTAGTAAATGTAAATAAGTACAATGCAATGAGTGGTAGTTCTTACATAGAACTCCCTACTACTATCAAGAAAAAAAAGCTTGCGTGAATGTACAGGACACAGATCAGTAATGTTTTAAATAGGCCATTTTGTCAGCTTTACATCCAGTGAATAAAAATGCACAACGAGAGTCAAATTGTACTTAACACGAAAACAGTTATAGTTTCAAGGGAATCACCTTTCTAGTGCAGCCCAAGCAAGTTACAAAATTTGAAAAACAGAATAATGTGTCTATTAACGTGTATTTTTTGGAGAAAAGTAAAAATATATATAATACTTTACCCCTTCACTTGACAGCAGAAAAAAAGGATAAACATATTAATTTGCTGCTTATACAAAATTATTATGTTGATACGTATAGTGAGGGAAAATCAAAGAAACAAAAAAACATTAACGGAGAACGTGATGATTTCGTTAAGGCTAAGGCAATGGATGAAGATGAGGTAGAAGAAGATAGAGAAGGTTTTTTTAATGGTGAGGCAATGGACGAACATAAGGTAGAAGAAGATAAGGTAGAAGAAGATAGAGAAGAATATTTAGAAGGAATCCAAGATGGTTATAATAGTGCTGATAATGATATGAAATACCACTACGTATTTATTAAAAACTTATCTAGGTTGGTTAGAAGTTCTTTAGCAAAACATCAACATAAGATATATATTTGCGACCACTGTCATCATTACTTTACAACTGATGAAATGTTAAAAACACATACGGTGAAGTGCGTTAAAATGAATAAGTGTAAAATAAGCTTGCCGAGGTATGATAATAAAATTTTTAAATTTGAAAATCACATAAATAAAAATGGTGTACCATTTATAGTAAACGCAGACTTTGAGTGCTTATTAAAACCTGTGCATAATAGTGAGTGAGCAATATAACACGATGAAGCATTAAGTGTTGGATATTATGTTAAGTGCAGTTTTGACAACGCGAAATCCCAATAAATTTTCTACAGAAAAAAAACTGAAAGCAGTGAGAATCCATCTACCTGGTTTATGGAAGAAATGCAAGATCTTGCCTTAGATTGACATAAAATGTACAACAATCCAGTGCAAATGAGATCATTAACTGAATAAGAGGACTTTGATTTTTTCAATGCTGATATATGTCACATATGTAAGAAGTATATTAAAAATGATGAAAAAGTTTACGATCAGTGCCATTTTACTGGATAATAAGTATTATATTTATGAGTTTGTAATTGAGAAAATTTTACCCCTTAAACTGAAATTTGCTTTTTTTTTTACTCAGATATCGAGGCCCAGCTCACAATGTATGTAATCTCAAGTTTCAGGACTCGCAAGCAGTACTTTTAGTTTTCCATAATCTTAGCAATTATGATGCCTACTTATTTATACAAGAACTTGTAATTTGCTTTCCCGGAAGAGTACAAGTTATCCCTGAAACTAGAGAAAAATACATTTGTTTTATGAAGTACGTTAAAGGGATACGCATAAGCTTACGCTTCATTGACTCGTATAAATTTTTGCCGTCGTCGCTTGATAAGTTGGGATCTTACTTAGAGCAGTATGATACTCTAGAAAAGGTTTTCAGTCAAGATGATCAATACTCTTTCGAGCAAATCAATATGCTGAAGAGGAAGTGTGTTTTTTCATACGATTATGTAGCATCATTCGGAAAACTTGAAGAAATCGGGCTCCCATCTAAAGATGATTTTTATAGTTAATTATATAATGCACGTATAAGAAGTGAAGATTATATACATGCTGAAACAGTATAGAAGACTTTTGATATTATAACTCTTGGACAGTATTCAGATCTTTACCTCAAAACTAATGTACTTCTGTTAACAGACGTATTTAAAAACTTTAGAAATAATTGCCTCAAGGTTTATAAATTAGATCCTGCTTACTATTTCACTACTCCAGGCTTCACTTGGGATGCCATGTTGAAAAAAACCAAAGTAAGTATTATGTATAAGAATATAATGTCAATTGTGCTTTAGTTATGAATTGAGAATTTTTTCAGATTTCACTAGAACTCATTACTGATATAGATATGTTTATGTTCATTAAAAATGCATACAAGGTGGAATAAGCCAGTGCTGTAGCAGATATGCCGAAGCTAATAATCATTATATGGAAAATTATAAAAAAGATGAAACTGAAAGATATATAGCATATTTTGACGTAAATAATTTGTATGGTTGGGCAATGACTAAAAAACTTTCTTATGGTGGATTTCAGTATGTCGAAAATGTTGAGCAACAGCCTCATGATTCTTATAATATTGGAAATGAAAGTGCTCACGGATATATTTTAGAAGTGGATTGGAGTATCCAGAGGAGCTCCACGATCCTCATAAAGATTTGCCATTTTGTTCCGAACACATTTCAGCACAAGGTTCGAAGCAGCCTAAATTAATGACAACATTAAGTAACAAGCATAAATATGTACTTGATTATGAAGCCCTCAAGCAAGCCACAAATCATGTATTACGACTGACAAAAATATATCGAGCCTTAAAATTCTGGCAAAGTGCATGGCTTAAATAATATATTGATCTCAATAGCATTGAGAAAAAAAAGGCTAAGAATAAGATTTAAAAAATGCCTTTCAAACCATTCAATAATGCTATTTTTGGAAAAACGATGGAAAATGAGAGAAAGCGTATCGATGGCAAACTTCTTAACCATTGGAATGGATGCTATGGTGCGGCATCGTACATTGCAAAGCCAAATTTTTACAGCTGTTATATTTTTGATAAGAATTTTGTAGCCATACAGCTACAACGTGCAGAAGTGATGATGAAAAAGCCAATATACATTGGGCTTAGAGTCTTAGATTTATCGAAGACACTTGTGTATCGTTTTCACTACGATTATATGCTCTCAAAACTCAAAAACGATTGTAAATGCTGATTATAACGCTTATACGCTGATACAGACAGTCTGATATATGAGGTAACAAACCACTATATTTATAAAATAATGAAATTAGATATTTATGAATTTGACACATCAGATTATCCAGAAAATAATAAATTTACGATGCCGTTAAAAAATAAAAAAATTGTTGGGCTCATGAAAGATAAGTGCAATGGAAATATTATATTAAAATTTCTTGGGCTCAGAAGTAAGATGTATAGTATTCTTTTTGAAAATAATAATGTGATTAAAAAATCCAAGAGTGTTAAGAGTAACGTCATAAAAGCAACCATCGATTTCAACGACTATGCTGAGTTGCCTACGTGACTTAATTCTAAACATTAACACTACAGATACGCTGCCTTGGGGCCATTATAGGATTAAAATAATAGAAGAACAAACAGCTAGACAGTGTGTAAAAAATCATTGCAGACCAGCAGTCAATGAAAAAGCAGCCAATGTAGAGGGGGAGATTTTTCCAGTAGTGGAAGAGTCCGTATATCATCGGCAGCATCAACCAGCAGAGCTCAGTCAGAGCTGTAGTGAGCAGATAAAAGTATCGACCGCTTCATCATCCAACGCAAGCAGCTCAGGACAACAACAACAAGCTTTCAAAAGAACAGGTTTGGAGTTAAAAAATTTCTACAGAGATAAGCAGATCTGTTTGGAACAGCAAAGCTCAGAAATAAAAGTTTGTAATATGTTTTCTTATTCATATATTTGTTTTTTTTACTATTTATAAAACTCATATAACTTTTTTATGTTTTAGATGGCTGATTTAGCAGCGCTTAATCGGCTGGCCTGTGGGAGATTCCTTTCAACAAAGAAGATCAACGAAATGGTCAAGTGGCAAAGTCATGTAGTGTCGAAGCTGAGAAAAGCTAACACTAAATTCGGCACGAAAGCTATCGCTGATCTAGACGATCACTTTCAAATATTTTATCTAATCAAGTATCTGAGTATCTTTTGAGTAACGAACTATCATTTAATAGTTTGTTAGAATCTATTGATAGAAAGAAGCTGTCAGTTCGCCATAATGGTGATAGTGTTGAATTTTTTAACCAACAAATGTTCAATTATACAAATACAAGAAAAAGAAAGTTATTTTTGTGAAACTAGTTTAACGTGAGAAAAAAAAAATAATACAATCTAAAACATGTTTAGAGTTTTTATTTATCTCCATAAATTTTATGTAAGATATAACATTACCATGTATGGTAAAAAAATTTCATTTGCACACATAATTCATAACATTAAAAGACCACCACAAGTTTTATACCAATTTCATTACAACTTCTGAATTTTAATAATTTTTTAAAGTACATATCACTTTTTTTCTTTATTATTATCAATCCAACTGTTATGGGTATTGTCAAAGCCTAACCACTTGACATATATTTGATTTCCTGGTCGACGAAGAATTTTTCCAACAAGATAAGTATCAGGATACTTGGTTTTCTGCAGTTCCTGCTCGTAGAAGCCTCCAGAAATTGGCTGATTTTGGTTATCTTTCAAATAGTAAGTTGGTGGATTAGTTAGAGATACTCGTGTTATAGTGAATACCTCAGTCAACCAGTTAGGTGTGTATCCTTTTTCAAATACTTGCTTAGCATTTCTTATTCGCACTTTATCTCCCACTCCAAATTTCGGTTGTTTTCTCATCCCGATTGTTCTTGAAAAAATTTTTTCCAAAATTTTATTTACAGTAGCAGCTGACACATCCTTTGGTTTAATAGCTACTGTCCAATGTTTTCGATTACCATAGGCCATTAGTAACTCAGGTAAAATGTCAATCCACTTATATCCTGCCACGCAAGCTGAAATTTTTCCACGTATCATGCTTTAGTGTACGATTAAATCGCTTACATATAGATGCTTCAAGTTTACTATAAGTCGAGTACAAGTTAATTTTGCTCATTTGCATGAGACTTTAAAAATTCACATTGTAAAACTCTTTGCCATAATCTGTTTGCAAATGAGTTAGAACTCTTCCCTCTGTTAATATCGACTTCATAGCTGCAGTGACATCTTTACTGGTTTTATTCTTTATGGGCACAGCCCATGCATACTGGGAGAATACATCCATAACTGAAAGCAAATACCTATAACCTTTATTTTCATGATCATAAGGTATCATCTCCACAAGATCAGCCTGCCATGTTTCATCCAATCCTTGAATATCAAACTTTCGGCGAAGGTAGTTGCGTCTCGCAGATTTATAAAGCTCTTCCACTACTGCTTCCATCTCTCCTAACTGTCTTCTGGAATTATAATAAATGTATGTGCTACAATCTTCTTAGATGTATTTATTTCACGCTGCAAATTTAGTAATGTTTCTGAGAACACATCACTTAAATTTCTTAATAGTACATTTATTTTCTCTTGTTCATCCAAAATGAAACTTTTTTTATTCTGTAAAGTAGTGAGATTTACAGCATCATGAGGTTGAATAGCTGGTGAAACATTGCACAACCTTTTATTTTCCAAGTCAAACTGACCATCTGTGGTAAGATTATATCCAATTCCTTGAGGACCTCGACTACCACCTTTTAACTTAGCTGATCCACGTCCGAACACGTTGATGCTCATTTTTACACTGAAATAGAATTGATAACGATGCTCAATATATGATATTAGCTTCACGAAGCTTCTGAACGATTGAATTTATTTTATTAGTGTGACTAGGATTACCGGCTGATTTTTCTGCCACTAGTAATCTTAGCCGATTGACCAGCTCGTGAGGATGCCTACAGAGCTGCACGTACCAGGATATCAATATTGTGGACCGGGCACTAAACCGGGTATCAATCCATTGGATCAGGCGTGCAAGCAACACGATATTAGCCTTTTCTCAGGATCGGAAAAATATTACAGCAAGAAACACCGCTGAAAAAATTCTCGCTCAAAAGGCGTGGCAAAGATTCTAAGCCACAGACGCTGGTTTAGGGGAAAAAGCTGCTGCTTTAATATTACCAGTGCCATGAAATTGAAATCCAAACTCAGCATGGGAGCATTCCCAAGTACGAACTCTAGTAAAGTGTGTAAGAACAAAATGAAGCCAAAGAAAACTAATTTAAAAAGCTTGATTCAAAGTACTTCAAAGTCCATCATTCTTATCGTAGTGCTCGAAAAGCTTTGAGTTCGGCATTAAAGGGAGCTTAGGATGCTGTGAAAAAAGCTGGTGTTGGGAAAAATATTGTAATACCTCGAGTATTGCCTATCCCGCAGAAAACTGGGGGATTCCTACCATACCTTATTTCTGCATTTGCTGGCCTCAGTGCTATAGGCACTATCACTAATGGTGTAACTGGAGTTGTCAAGGCTATCAATGATGATAAAGTTGCTCGAAAACAGCTAGAGTAGAGTGAGAGGCATAATAAAGAAATGAATCCATCTTACTTGGAAAGGGGCTGTTTTTAAAATCACATAAAAACGGCTTAGGTCTACATTTAAGGCTTGGAAACGGCTTAAAAGATAGAAAAAAAAAATTTCTACGTAAAACTGCCTTACCGAGCTCTCACAGATTATGACCTCATCGAGTATGCAAAAGTTTTGTAAATACCGCATTTCCGTGGAGTTTTCATGAGAAATGCTTTGCCAGCCGATGGCCCACGTTTTTCCGAATCGGCAATAGCCGATCTTGATGATAAAAATGGTCTTGGTACTCACTGGGTTGCCTGTAGAAAGCGAGGCATTAAAAGCGTTATTGGGCTAGTAAGACTTCCAACTTTTAATTAAATTCCAAATATCGACGAAGGTAATAACAAATTTTACGTCGGCAATTAAGTGGTTGTTTTTCCAACTGGCACCTACAAAATTCAAGATATTGAGTCATTTCTGATCAACGTGTTACAACCCGACGATATAGCTATTATTATCAAGCCAAATAATAATACTTTTTGCAGTGTGATAAGGTGCAGTCATACTATTGACCTCAGGCAAAAAGATTAAACAGACCGTCTTTTAGGCTTTACTGAACGAATTCTTAGAGATACCAATACTTACATCTGAGATTTACCTGTTGCTATTCTGAAGGTTAACACATTGAGCGTTGAGTGTAATATCACTAGTGGAGCCTATATAAATGGAGAAAAAGTTCATACCATCCACGAGTTTTTCCCTGCTGTACCACCAGGATACAAGATTGTCGAAGTTCCATCGCAAATTATTTATTTATCCGTTGCTGTTAAAATAATAGATCGTCTTCATGTACGCATTGTTGATCAGAAAGGTAACTTGATTAATTTTCGTGGAGAAGGTATAAATACAAGACAACACTTAAAAAAACTCAATTGAAATGGGCATAGTGTACAACAAAAGTTGGACGAGGCTTGAAAACAAATTAACGAGGGTGAGGACGAATAGTCCTCCATGAGACAACAAAATTGGATGAAGCTATAAGAATAAACCAAAATGGATAAGACGGATAAGTCGTTGACGAACGCTCAAAGCGTTAACACGTCACAACATACAGTTCTTAAAAAACCTAGGCCTAAAAGTAAGAGCTCTTGGTGGCAAATAACTTGTGCTTTTTTTTGCTGCCTGCGAACGAGAAAAAGTTGTGATGCAAGAGATTCTAAGGATTCAGTCAGATGTCGTGTTTGATGAGTCGGTTGCACACTACGAAATTTATGCACATTGACCCCACATTGCATCAGCATTTAATAGCAGTGATGAAATTCGCATCTTAATTCAACATCAAGACTAATTCTTTTTACCCTCTCAGAGTTTCCTAAGTATTTCTGGACGTATAACAACTGGAGATGATAAATTTCTCGAGAAAACAAAACTAGTTAATAACGCCATCTGCCATTTGTATAAAGAAATACGATATGGACTAAATGGTATAGAAAGTGATAGGTGAAAGAATGTTGGATTGACAACTTTAATGAAAGGATGGATATCTTTCTTTTCCAGTCAGAGTTTCATGCTTGAAAATGCTGGTTAAATAGACATTAAAGAGAAAAAATCTATTATCAAAGACCATTTTTATTTTGAAGTGTCAATACCTTCAAGTATAATATTTGGTTTCGCTGAGGACTATCGCAAAGTTGTGGTTAATGCAAAACATGAATTAATTTTCACAAGATTTGGAGACGATGTTAGAGCCGTTGTACAAGTACCTGAAAATGGAATATTTGAAAAGTATAAGCTTAAATTGACTCAGATTGAGTGGCTTGTGCCTTACATAACTGCATCAGACAGACGAAAAACTCGTTTTCTTGATGTTATTGCAAAAGACAAGCCTATTTCTATAAGTATTTCTATAAGACAAAAATATTACACTGGTACATTATACGCTTAAATAAGAAGCGAAATGTCATTGGCCATGGCTAACAAATCCATATAGATAAGAAATAATAGCTCCATTACCTGGCAAGGTACTGCGTCGAGTAAGCCAACGTTGGTCGCAGCTAAACAGCATACGCGATCCGCTACATCCACTGATAAGAAATACACGTTCATGCTTGATCATCTTCCTCTCGCGCTGTACGTTGGGCTTGTCACCTACACCTTTTGGACCCATCCTCATGACGTCGGAGCTTGATTCGCTGTCGGAAGGGAAAGGAGCTGTCAGTTTCATCTGACCTCGCAGCATCCGGAAGAGGCCCCCTTCCCCTGACGTTACCATTCGAGTAGTCCGCACCACTCACCGCCCCTACTACCTATACCGCCCGTTCCCCTCCTCCCACCACCCGATCAGCCTCTCCCCCACCACCGCCTCTCCTTTACCGCTTGATCAGCCTTTTCCCCACCACCGTCTCTCCTCCACCGCCTCTTCTCCACCCACAGCTATAGCTAGAGCGTCTCTCCCCACCACTACCTCAGGGGGGAGCTGGAGGGTGCCAGAACCGCCATGGTTCACCTACTAATAATTATATGAATAACTAAGTACTATTGCTAATAAAAACTTTATTCAGTATCATTTGATTTTTTCAGACGTGTTTTTTTCGTTTTTATCACTGTAAATTTATTTGTAATGCGATATGTAATGGCATGTATAATGCCTTGTTGTATCATACATATAGTCTTCTTACCAATTGCCTGCATGGAATACCGCATGGCTTTACACATTATTTTCCATGAGGAATTTCAGAAATAATAAACTGCGTAATTGCTACCGGAATAACCTTACACTTTGTACTCAAGGGACCATCGACTAACGATCTGTCGTTAAAAACAGTATAATTATTATCATTGCCACGGGTACTCTAGTGCAAAATTGAAATCATCATTATGGTTAACTTTGTGAGATCTTATGACAGTGTGTGCAGAAGTAAGAAGCATATACGTGAGTTAAGTTTGGATGAACTATAAATTGTTGAAACACTGTAAATGCAAGCTGTAAACTTGACAATTTGTACTATTAAATTAGTTAAATTATTAACGTCCTATATGTTACCACTAAAAAAGGCAATTCTTTATCATATCGTCTTACAACAAGGACAGTAGGTAGACTAGACAATCTTTTTATAAGACAAAGTTTCACTTGCCTAGGTTCAGCCAGCTTCATCAAGTTTATTAACTATAAAACATACAAAACAACAAACAATAAAATATAAAAGTATTCTTATATCAGAAAAAATAAATTAACTATTGGAACACTATAAAACGACCACTAACAAATTGGCGTCACTAAAAACACTACATGTAAAAACTCCCTCTCATCAACTTCACGTCTACATCGAACCATGGTTTAACGATGTCTAGGCCCAGAAACAGACCATACAGTAACAATAACAGACATTAAACCGCTCGTCTTCTATTAAAATTTGACAAAACTTGCCACAAAGGTAGATACACTTCACAAACACCATTAACTTCTTTTTTCTTATTGAAAGTACTTCTATTTAAATTAGTAAGAATAATCTTTAATAAAAATCTTCATTTATAGTTGGGTTCATTGCCACATATTATTGCAGAGTTCAAGTTAAAAATTGTATCTTAAATGTTAGCAGTATAGATATATGAGTATGTGATCAGGCAATGAAATGTACAACACTATTGCTTTCATTACAAAATACGAACACGTTTATTCTCACTATCTTAAGTATATGATATCTTCAGTTTTTACAATCAAAAATACAATTGTAACCTAAACTAAATTATTGCAAGATTAAATGAAATAAATAAATACGGGAGCAGAGAGTGCGTATAAACAGACTGACTGCATGAGAATAAATCGAGCTATACGTTTTTGATGCTGCAGTGCAGCGTCGCAGCGTCTCGACTCCTTGCTACTACGCATGAGCTGAAATTTAGTTATGAGCGCCAATTGCATATCTAACATTTGCTCTCATTTGTATCTGAATTGAACAAAATAATATAAAATAAAGCGATAAAGGACAATGGTTCTTTTAAATTAACTTAAGTGAATTAACAGCAATTAACATGCCTATTATCATTATCTATCTATTATTAATGTATTAACTTATCTCTCTTAAATTCAAATTTTACTATCATACAGTATAATAGTTATTTATATTTAAAATTTCTTTGTTAGTTTTTCATGCGATTCAAACGGCAGAGATTTTTTGTAAATATCTGCCAGTAGCTCCTTGAAAGAAATCTATGTAAGTGTTATTTTACGCCTGGTAACACATTCTTCAACATAATGAGCTATGACTTTAGTCATGTGTTTCAATTTTCTACCACCATCTATCTAAGCCTTTACTTCGGCGACCTAATTTGCCAGTAGCTCCTTGGAAGAAATCTATGTAAGTGTTATTTTACGCCTGGTAACACATTCTTCAACATAATGAGCTATGACTTTAGTCATGTGTTTCAATCTTCTACCACCATCTATCTAAGCCTTTACTTCGGCGACCTAATTATCGCACCACAGATCCGTGGAAAATAAATTGCGAGACATTATTAATAACTTATAGAGTGCTTCAGTCCAATCAACTCCTTACTTGGGCCACATGTTACCACTTAGTTAGCTTCACTGTTTAAGATAGCTACTTAATTCTGTTATCTGGTTTTTTAAATAACTGTATTCCCATAGACCCTTAGGGAATATTCACCCATTGTCAATGAAACCTTATAGTCTGACAAGCTCACGTCTGAATAGTGTTCCAACAAATCTTTGGAGCTTTTGTCAGTTAATTTTAGAATCCTGGTCTGTTGCAGATGTTAAAATAACCACTTGAACATTTTACAATCATCTTCAGTTAGGCAGATTTAATGTCTATCCAGCACATTCACAGAGTATGAGATGTCTGATTTAATTGTATTGGCCAAATGAAGTAAGCTGACAACTACCTCTCTGCATGGCAAATTTTCTCTTGCTTTTTTGTATTCAACTCTCCAGCATCTTTAGACTCTTCGCTTTCTTTTCTTCGTTAATTGAAAATTTGATTTCTTACCATTGGTGTCTTTTAGGGTTTTGACTTGATAAAACCAAATCTTTCTAGAATTTTGTCGATGCATGGTCTCTGTGTAAGTGTAGTTGTTTCATATTTTATGTCTCTTTTCACTGTAATAACTAGGAAAGTGCAAATCTCACCAAGATCTGACATCTCAAAGTCAGACTGCAGACCAATCTTTATTTCTTTCAGTTGACTAACATAATTGCTTGCTATCATAATATCATCTACATATGGAATATAGATTGAAAGATTAACTTGTTCTCTTCATGCGTAAAAGCAAGGTTTACTGATGTGCGTTTGAAATACTTTTTTCAGTGCAGGTACACGAAAACAATCGCTCTATTTTTGCAAGCTAATCTTGAGTTGCCAGAATTATAAGTGTTTGGCCCGTCACAAAAAACCCCCCCACCTACGTAGGAGCTTTCCATGATAAGCAAAGACGAGGCATGCGGGGTGGGACACATGACCCCACCACGGTTAGGTCCCCCTCCCAACTTTAAGCGTGGAGAGAGGGCTTCCCCACTTTTAAGTTACTAGATAGGTTAAAAATTCTCTCTCTCGTTTAGTATGGGTATTCTTTTTATAATATTAATAGGTTTCTCCACTATAAAAGGTCCAAGGTATTTTTTAACTTTTTTCATGACATCAAAATAAAAAGTGATTTATAAGGATGTGGTGGAAATTTTAGGTAAGTCACAACAAAGGTACATACGTTTATTAATTTATCTTAAGATTCAAAGCCTCTACAAGTGGAATTGTATAAAATGACGCAATATTGTATATAAAATCGCATACACATTCTTCTGTTAAATATTCGCATTTTGTCGTATCAGTCGACACGACTTTTTCATACACATTCTCTAAATCTGAATCATTCATATCTCTTACAATTTTCTTTACCAAATAAGAACTATAATAATCGATTTGCACGTCATACATATTACTACCTTTTTCTGAAATATAATCTACAAATTTCTGCACAACAGTAGGTATCAAATCCGACAAATCACTCAATACACGTAAATTACAATCAATACATTTGACAATAAATTTGCTTAAATGATCAAAGATCACCTTTTTTAGAGCTAAACTACGACGATATTGCTTCGCGACACTACTACTCACACCTTGTTTTCATCCTTCTTTAAGCTCAATAGCCTTGTCGTTATAACTTACAGTAAACTTTAGAGACCAGTTAGAGCCATGAATTTTGATGTCCTGCAAGTTGCTGCCGTCCATGGTAGAATACTTCTCAATGTCTATAAACACCAATTTCAATTCGTTCTAATCCAGAATTTTGAAAAAAATCCCTTCGAAATATGTGCCTACAAGACGAACTACAGGTTTCCAATCGTTGTCAAGTAATTTCTTATATTCCAGACCAACTATAACTTTTTTGCCAAATGATTTATTCAATCCATAAAGCTTGCAAAAAATCTGCAGAGGTGACTGTTAAAACTACTTTGCGCTTGAGAGATCGATTGCTACCAACGCCCTAACCCTCTTTTTTTGGAACTACATTTTTCTGTTTAATTGTATTGACGATATGACGAACAGGCAAAGACTAACGATTAATCCGACTTTTTATACTAGTTGTTGTTTGAAAGAGACAGTGTAAAAAACGTTTAGAGGTGGTAAGTCACGTTTCAGCATAAAAAATTGCGTCGACAGTACATTCAGGATAACGTTAATTAAAGCAAGTGTGATCGTGTACAGCGCGTGGATAAAGAAACGCTGCGTATGAAATTTCTTACAAACTACAAACATTCAGAGGTAGGATCGCAAAACGCTGACATCGTTTATTTTTGAAATTCGTAATAATGTAACATTAGTATCTGTCACTGGATGTTTAACATCGTGCAAACTACAAGTATATTCATGAATAAACTTATATTAAAGACATTTTACGGCAACTTTTTTGTAAATTTTTTACCAGACAACCACTGCCAACCGACACCGAGCTTCTCAAATTTTTTTGCTACATCTCAATGACATAGAACGTCTGGCAATTTCGTCATTCTTTTTTTAATCAGCGAAAAAATTGTCGTGAAACTTTTGAAAACCTAGGCCGTTGCTTATGTAAAAAAAAGACATTAAACAAAACTGACTACATATTTTTTAAGATATGCTCTGTAACTGTTTGACATTTCAACGCAGTTTCTTACAATTTTTAGAAAACTGAATAATGTGCTGCAGTACATAAGGTTGAATACCATAGCTATCGAAATATTAACCATTGGGATGTATATCAACAAATATAGCAACCCAATGCATACCTGGTTTTGTGTGATCGTCAGTATTAATGACGAGTGCTGTCAGCTTCGTCCACACCCGTGGGATCTGATCGGCTGGGAACACACCCGTGGTATGCGATGTGATTTGCGACAGGATCTGCAGTATCTGTAGGCTGTATTTCACGTTCACAGAGCCGAGATTTCAGTTTATGAGCGTTATTTAATGCACACCGATATTTTTGATGATTTGGTTTTAATGCGTAATGCATACAATACACAACTAATAATTAATCTTATGAAGGTTTACAGTCAGTATCGAATTCTGAATTTATTACTTGACAAAGAGCTATTGTACGTAAATCGTACCACTTTTCGCAACTTCTGACGTGAATTTTTCTCACACTTCTTCCAGTATCATTCTAAATTTTAAAAATTGCTTTTAAAAGTACTTCATCCTCAAAGAAATCAAGTCTATGATAACGTCGGGACAACCAAATATTTTGTCGTTGCACCTCCTCACTTAATTTTTGCAAACGACAAGGAGGGGTCACTACCCAATGTGCGGAAAAATCATTGTTCGAAGCAACAATAACAACTTTCTTCGGCACCATTACGTCTTTTTTCACTTTGAAATACTGAATGTCGACTACGAGCTCCATTGCGATTTATGGATGATTGAGCGTACCAGCAGCAACTAAGCCGAGAGACAATTGGCATGTCTGACTAGTATAATATATAATGTTAGTGGCGCCATCTAACCGTTAAAGTTGACCAGGATTTGACGTCACGCATCGATTTCGAGAATACTTTCGTACTTGGCATACACTATACAATTAATAGTCGAAGTTAGAGCGTCAGCAAATCGAACGTTTAATCTAACACTGCATTGTTTAATTAGGTTTCAATGAGAACATTTGTTGACCGATAAATCCGGTGTTCAATCAGAAGCAAAGAGACAGTAACCGTTGAGATAAGATTCGCGATCAATGTAGTTTCCTTCATTGAGGAAGTGAACGCCCGTGCCCAAAAACAAGGTATGATAGGCATCTACGTATAAACTATTTAGTCTAAAGTCTGGCTGTAATGGTTTGGAAGGAGCTTGAACACCGTCAATGTACAAACGAAGAAAATTTATATGAAAATGATAAAAATTAAACGGATTCATAGAACGATCGCCATTATACGCTTGATTTTTTACGAAACCGACTATTATCCACTTAGGTAACTAATCCAAAATAGTATTATCTAAAGTTTCGCCATTAATACCACTATGCATCGTCACAGCTTTCACTTTAACACGCTTGAGCAGATATTTTGCTGTACTCTTCGACAGAGCTTTGGTATGGGCTTATAAAGCAGGTGAGCTTATTTTATCGTGTCTCACTAAAAGATTAGCTTCTTCGATACGAGTGGAAGCCCAGTTGGAAGTGTCTATGAGATCAAATGCATCACGAGATCTTACTAATCGCATTCTCACCTCGATACCATTGATGAGTGATTTTTCCTAATTGCATACATTGCAATAAAGATGACCAATCAGATCAATCGATTTCTTTGCTAGTTGTAGTGTACGTCGCTTGACGAGACCTTTGTTAGCATCCAACACATCGTCTATCTCTGTCACCGTATCGTTGCACCATAACGCACTCATCAAATGAAATAATTTTGCCACAGGACCGTAACTTAATAAAGTTTTTAAATACGCTCTGTAAGCGTATGCACTGTTAGGAGGTGATACCGGTTTTTGATATCCAGGTATTCATCACTATTACCTGGTAAGAAAAATTCGATCGGTGAATCATCTGTGAGCGATAATATCGGCTTGTATTAAATCTAGTGCGATCCCTCGATAGTTTTTTAAGTCAGTGGAGTATCAAATAAAAGAAGCTAAGACTTTAAGCACATACATGAGTGACTGTGTAAAAAAGCCATTATTCAAAAATTTAACTTTCAAAAATGTCTCTTGCAGTTCTCTGTCACTTTTTTTTTTTTTATTGTTTTTTTTTACTTTTTTTCATCTTGCTTATGTGCTTTCTTAGTTTTTTTCTTTTTACTCTTAGCTAGTCTAATTTTTCCTCGGCTTTTCTCTTCAGAGCATTCCCAGACCCAATTACGTGAGTGCGGAATGTCTCTTTAAAAGGTACATTTCTAGCAGTGACGTCAGACATTATGTTCATACCTGCACGAAGAGCTTCTTTGCCAACTGCTTCAGCACCTCGTTTAATGAGTGGTAAAACTCGTCGAAAAAATCTAGCAAAAAACGATCCGATACCTCCGTGTCCTCGTTGATAGGGGGTCCCAACGTAAATGCGTCCAACACCTCCTTCACTGTTTTCATAAATTGTGGTTGGACTTTTACCACCGCAACCACTTTGTGCAATAAAGTAGTTCTCATAAGAATCCATAATTTTTAATCGATTTGTTTAAAGTGAAGTGTTACCATCAGCGTGCCAAAGTTGAATGGTATGGGGGCACCAATCGGGTCCCTTATATCGATTTTAATGTTGTGGAAGGAGTTTAACAATAATGGTATATACATAAGTGGTGCGAAAATCTCATTTTTAACACAACCGTACGTGTATTCTTGGAGATGCAACGACATCGCCCGCAGCAAATGCAATTGAACGTCTCCTTCAATGTATGGTTTACAAATGTCGCTGTAAATCATGAGCATTGATGGTAAAGCCTTGGCTAGACTTTCTGGCTGAATGGATCCAATTTCATTATTTTCTAAGAAAAGACTCGTTACACTTTTAAAGCCAAAGATTTTACGTAATTTTTCGGATAATATTGAATAGCGATTCATGTATCCACTGCGTGCTGGATCCAAACAGACTAACTTAGCCACTACGTAACCACCCCTTTTCACACTGAAAACCACGTGATTTCATGTGGTATCGAAACTATTGATTTTTTGTATCATTTCTTTGATGTTTGTGTATAGAATAGGTTGTATGTAATTATCTACATGAATAACACGACTTTGTTATATCAACACTCCATTGACCTTGCAAACTAATTTGCTGAGGTACTCTGGTCACGTTGTGCGTAGTTATATTATTAGGATAATACTGCATACTTCTGCTGCTAGGCAACACAACGTGAAAGTCGTCTTTTATTTTATATATTTTAAATAATTATTTCTCGCCCAGGAAATTAATTTTTCAGGATATCCCTACCAGCTGACGAAAAACTCTTTTGAACATCCTTTACCTTGACTTTTCAATATCTTGTTAACTTCGAAGAAGCTCTCGCTCAATTCCTTTCCGTACTTTGCTTAACTTTTCCTCGTAAAAGAAACCGTCAATGTCTTCATCAGTAAAATCTCTGAGAAAAAAAACTGGAGGTTGTCCAAGAGATACGTACAACTCTAAGCAACTCTAAAGTCCAACTGCTTTCGTAACCTTTGGCAAAGACACTTCTCGTCTTACTGATACGAGCTAAGTCTTCAACGTTGTACTTTGAATTTTTATAAATATGCCTATTATAACGTTGCTTCATTTTTTCTTATGCTCATGTAACGTTGTGCAAAGTCATGTCAGCTGGCACCATCTTTGTTGACGAATGCTTTGTGTGGTTGTATGACTCTATTATACTTGGAAAAATGTCTACGAAGTCTCAACTGTTTGTGTGTGTAAAGTATTCGCCACATTCTTTCTTAAATAGTACTTATAAAAAGTTCGGCTATCACTGCCTTTGTCTGCGGGCTACGAGCTACTATGTATTCAATTTTATCTTCTCGTAAAATAGATTGCATTTCACGACCTACAAATTCCTTACCTTCATCCGTGTGGTGACACATTGGTGTACGATCATCGCTTCTTGATAAAATATGTTGAAATGTTTTGACAACGTTTTTTGATGTTTTATCCTTGATAGGTTCCACCTAAGCGTATTTTCTGACGACATCGATAACAACGAGAACATGAGCGTAGCCATCATTTGAAGTTCTTAAGGTTCTTAAGTCCATTAAATTAGCTTCCCACATGTCATCAAAGTTACACACGTTATAGCTTTTTCTGAGAAAGCAATTTCTTATAGGCCTATGTAAATTATAGGTATGTTGACTCTCTAGCCAACTAATAACGCTCGATCGCAAAAATTTATTTTTCACAACACTTACAAGTTTGCTACCACCAGCGTATGCAGTTGATCGCCCCTCTTTGTAGTAAAGTTTTTGCAAAGTCTTATGCATTATTCTTCATTTTTCTTTTTCTTTTTTTTGGACTTAGGGCCAGTGGCTCTCTTGATGCGCGAGAAAAATTTCTCAAATGTAATCTTGCTACACATGCAGCATGCTGTCACTAAAGTGACTGTTCGCTCATCCAGCGATGTTTCTCTAGCAAGCATATATGAAAAAGCAAATTCAGCGAACGCCTGATCGGCTTCTAGACGTTGACCCTTCTTTTCCGTAGTGTAGGCAAGATTGTGCTGACAACATGCTACGTCCAAGGAATTTATACCCACATCACCGTGCTCAATACGCTTCGATAGCTTCGTTCCAGGACCGCAAAATTTGTATCCAGGTATATGCATCACCAACGGTAGCGAGTCGATTAAAGCATCAAGAGCACTATTTTTTTTCTCCTCCTCAAGTTTTACTTCTGTTTCTTCGCCTTGGTCACTTTTTCGCTCAATCGACGCCATGTTTGAACTTGATTTTTCATACACAATTTTTAAAATTTTTTTTTATTTTTTGGTGACGCCGTTGATTCCGTACCACTTCCATCAAGAAAACTTCCACTATTCGACGTAGATCTCGGACTCTTATTTGGCGATTTTGATTTATCGTCGTCGTCATCGTCATCGTCATCGTCGTTGTCGTCAATCAGTAATTTTAATACTTGGGCGTTTCTGACACACTCTTGCGGTATGTTTGACATACGAAGTGCCACTGCAAACTGATCATGGCCCACCAGTGTGCGTTTTTCTTGTCGCTTAAGGCATTGTCCACCAGATCGACAATGTTTGACTGAGGTATGCGAACGCTACTTGTGATGACGATATGTTCATTGCTTTACTCAAAATTACCAGTAGCGCACAATCGTCATATAATAAGTGCAGCGTTTTGACGAAACTTTTTCGGTACGCTTTTGATAACCTCGATATCCTGCTTTTCCTCCTCTTTACGCTTATCTTTGTCCATGTCGACGTCACTGTCAGAGGGATCGTTATCTTGCGATACCTTGGTGTTCTCCGTAATCGTTTCAGCATGTCATTTTTTTCACTGTCCAATTTCTTAAGGTTTAATTATCGTTGTAAAATTTGTTGGTATTTCTTCCATTTTTATAGCATTGACAACACCATTCTAAGGAGCGGACCCAACAAAGCAGGTAAGAATTTTCCTCCCTGTTGTACGGTGATTTTTTTCTTTGACGATGGATGAATTTTTGCGTTCACGAGCTTTCTGAGAATGCTGGCGTGTTTACGCAAGCGTTTTTATGCGCCGCAATTAGTGAAACGTTTCCTTCGAGAATGTTCAATGCACACTCGCAAATGTGCTTGACTAGCGTCTTATCGACTTTGCGCAACAGAGCTCTCTGTTGATCAGTGTCGAGATGATAAAGAGCTCTAAAAATAGCGACGTGTTTTTGACAAAACGGTGAACGTGACTTTGGTGCCATCACAACGATACGATTGGAACATGGTTCGCCATGTAGTTTCCTTTCATCTGTTTCCAAGCCACGTATACGATATTTTTTTTTTTTTTTTTTGATGGGCTCTAAATTGAGTTATCTCTTTACGTTAGTCCACTCTCATTACTATACGTAATTTCCGCATGGCGTATGTGTTTTTGTGCCTTGTTCTTGGTTGCGTGTCCTTTCATGTTGACATACCAAATTACATGATATTGAAGTTCGTTGTACGCCCTGCTGTTTGCTTCTTCGATGCAATACGTAACAAATTTTCTGGATGAATCCTTTCCATCATCTCTCATGGCTTGGAATTTCATGTCACTAATATCATTGAATGGGCTAAAAGTCATCAGATATTTTGTCCACTCGTCGGTGGTAACTACGACTGGCACTTTCACCGTTAGCTTTGGTGATAATTTGTCAGTCGTGCTGCCAGAAGTGTCTACAACTCGTGAGATATTTGCTGTAGTTGTGATTGTTGTTGTGTTGGCAATGGCGTTAAGCTCCTTTTGTTGAGTTGTTATGCAATGTAGAACTATCTTTCGCACTGCCTTGGATTTATATTCCATACCATATTTGATATGGACCGATACTCTCTTTTCCCGTTTTAAGGTTTGTTCAAAAAATAAATGTCTTGTTTATCGTACGGACATTCAAAAAATTCTGGCAAGTATAAAGTATTATAAGGTTTTCTTATTAGGACATGAGTTTTCCTATGGTAATATTTTATATGAAGAAAATGGAGAAAAGGTATTTCCTTATCTTTGTCGCAAGCCTTGATAGCAATATTGTTCTATAATCAAGATTTTAATGGTCCAGATACAGGCGGCTGCCGCTTATTGGATGTTTGCTCTTATTGTATAGATGGTTTGTCTTTCCCTTCTATTTTGATGGTTTGTACTGCATTTAATGTTGCACCAAAAAATTTTACAATTTGACTTTTATCGAACGTATCTTTAACCATTATGTCTAACCAACGTCAATTCTCCGACATGTTACGCATTCTAATTAATTTTTTATCTATTAAAGATGCAGGTGATGTTAATGTTGCCTGATTCCTCACATTATCCAATAAATGAGGTATAGAATCCAGTAGCTCATGTAGCATTGGCGCTCCATTTAAACTGTTAGCTGCCATTTCTGCCTTCAGTGGTCAACTAAACACTATCTTATATCTCGAACAATCTATAACACAGAGTTTCTGTTTTATAAGTTGCACTTTTCCAAAGTTCTTCAGAATCTTTTTTATCATGAGCCAGCTATAATTTTTCTGCAACAGTATGCTAAGTTGGGATCCAAAGGCCGTTACTTCGACAATTGTAGGATTCTTTGTCCATTATGTTAATGAATTTGTAAGATTAAATATAATGAGTGTTATGATGATTATTGGTTAATACTGTAGATAAATGAATACTGTTGTAGTGTTTTTTATGGGTAGGAAATACATGGATACAATCATGACTCATCATTCTATGACAACATATTTGCCGATTCATAATACAATGGAAATAGGAATTCTATTACATGCTACAGCTTAATATTAAAAATTAAATTTTACCATGGAGCAATTGTTATAATATACAATGTAAATATTAATTTTAATGCCTCGAAGTTTATTTTTTAAAATTATTCTTATTTTTTTTTTCTGATGTCTGTGTCTACCAAGATAGGTGAAATACGTGATGGTGATAAATAACTGAATATAAATTCGCGCATTGGTCTTATAAAGCTTAAAATTAAGATCTTAGAACTTAGTGATGTATTTCTTGACAGAAAAAGTAGCTGGTTAATTGGTAAGATTCAATAATCAAGTTTGTTTTCTACTATTGATTTTAGCAAAGCTTAACTTAGTTTCTTAAATTTGTGTACATCGTTAACTTCTGCATACAACGAGATATTTTTAATATGTCAATTACTTCACTTGTTGTTGACATAAAGAGTTTATTGACTTTTTGTTTTATTTGTGTTTTGCACTCCTTCTAATTGGTTTCGCAAATCTCGTGCGATACTAAGGTTCATCGTTTTGCAATACTAGAATAACGCTTTCTGAATCCATGTATTCAACATTTATTTGGGATAATTTTCTCCGCCGATTGCTAACGGCATAACAATATTGTAGGATACCAAATCAGAGAATTGTTTCAAAGAAATCAAATTTGCTCTTCTATCTTTTCTTCTATATCCCACGGTAGGCGACACATAAATATTTTTGGATCGATGTTTGGAACATGACTGTCTCTTTTTGGGGGTGTTTGGAAAAAAATCTTTTCTGCTTCACAAATACTGGATTTCAATTTATAAGTGGAAATGTATGTGCTTCCTCTGCTATTTTAAGTGTTCAATCAGGTTCCTCATAAAATCAATGACTATTGAGAATCGTGGCTCTAGTTGTGTATTACTATGGTAATATGAAAGTATGTGCATTCCCTCAATTATTGCTGTATTCTATAATTTTTCAATGACCTCATACAACGGATGATTTATGGTCACTCCAGTCTTTCTTGTCCGTTCATAGACGAGGTTTATCGTGCAGTCTGAAAGAAGAATAGTATTAATTAACTATTCATATATCAGTTTATTTTCAACTTTGAGAATGTGTGGCATGGAAATATCAAACTCCGTATTTTTAGTATGGGTCTAGTTTTAGATGATTTAAATATTTTTTAATTTTCTACAATTCCAACTTAAAGTTTAGTTAGTATGTGCTCTTGTACTTCTTGTGATATAGTAACTCGAGGTTCTGCATTTAGTTGGTTCATGGCGCGCTTAATAAATTTTTCTTAAACAGTGAGTTTCGTAGTCTTCTCAAAATAGCTTATTGCTTTGCTTATAAGTATCACTATTTTAATTATAATAATAATAGCATTCATGACATTGTGTATTAAAATGAGAATAAAAGTTTGTCTCTTGTCTAACGTTTGGACTAGTATTTTTTCCATTTGATTTCTTATATTTTGTACAATTACCTCTTTATTTGTCCATGCTTGTGAGTCAAAGTTTGGTTTTTAAACTGAATTTTTAGCGTTACGAAAGACATTAATGTTTATAAAGAGTTTATGTAATACAATTAAGTTCTGGCCTACTTTACCTTGATAAAAATATTAGATCATAATAAGCATCTTATGTTCATTAAATAAGGATAATTTGTGTGTTTTTTTCTGAACACCTATCATTTAGTTATAAAAGAGCTGTACATTTTATTCTTTCTAGACAATGTATTTTGTTTGGGTAGATGATGATTAATTGTTATTCATGAAGTGTCAATTAGCTAGTCAGCAAATCCATTGACTTTTTGTCCTAGGTGTACATACAATTTCTCAGTATTTAAACATTGTAGTTCCAGGGCGCAACAGCATACAAATTTTGCATTCATTTGTAAAATAAGGTTTTCTCAAGGAACCTCTAGATGTGCATATATTACCCTATACTGTTTTATTACTTTAGGTAAACGTAACTTTATAAAATCGTAAATACCAATTCTGGTCTGCTGCTACTGCTAAGTAGGGGTACGATAATTTTTATTGGCAGATCCAATTTGTCTGAGATTGAGGTATCATGACTGGATGTAGTCTGTAAGGATTTTAAGGTCTTTGATCTATGGGTCGCAAATTCACTATAACCATGGTTTTATTTTCATTATGTACAACATTTTATTAGCTTAGACTGCTTATTTTGCTAGCATCAAGATTCTTTATTGGTGCAACAAGTTCTAAATTTTCTGCTAGGTTCCTTATATAGTTGGCTACGGTTCTTCACACATTTGGAGAAAATATCTTCGGATGTGCTTTACCTTTTTGTTAGTTATGCAAGGTATCAATCAGATCTTTATAGTAACAAATCATTCAATCTAAAGTAGCTTAAGTTCTTTTAAAGTGAGCTGATAAATGGATCAGATATCTCTCGAGACTAAAATCTTGTCCTGAAGTTATTATGTTAGCAACTTCTTTGAGAGAATGCTCATGACGTTTTGTAGTGTGACATAGCTTTCTGAATGCAGCTACAAGAATGTGGCTATTTTGCTAGTACACTATACTTCATTTGATCAGCATGTTAGTGAATAATATTGATGTCATCTTCTGTGACTTCACTAAAAAAGTCCTTTAGCAATGCTTTCTATAGTTCTGAAAAGTATCAGTCTTATTGTTTAAATGCTGGGTAGTGGAATAATGTTGTCTCTCGCATAGGTCTACACAGTAATCATTATGTTTAATAGCGTTGCTTTAAGATTTGTCAATCACTTTATTTTTAGAGTCAAGAGGTCTATTTTTATATAGTGAGTACAATCAGAATAACCAAACTGTACAATACACTATCGAAAAATTTTATTCAATCGTTGAGTAGGTGTTTGTTCCAATACAAAATTATTAATATCGAGCCTTATTGCAACCTGCCAATTAGCATTTTTAATTTTTCTAATATTGATTTGTTGGTAGTACATTTTAGGGTTAATTTTAAATTGTTCTATGTTATAGTTGCCACGATAAGCTTAGTTTGAATCAGCGCAACTTTCAAGCACTATTTTTTAAAAGCGGTTTTTTTGTAAAGCAGTCAAGAACGCGAAAAATAAACCAACAGAGATATAGTGGGATCTTACGCCTACTTGGCCAGTATGGGACATCAAATCAGAGTATACGCCGTAAATGTCTTGAGTTACATAAAGTGAGTCCTATCAAGGATAAATGAAAAATGGCAGAATAAATTTGCACGCGTTTAGAGCTTGTACAAAATTTTGCTTTCAAGGTAGAAGAAAAACTAAATGATCTGCAAGACTTTCCAGACACCAGTTTTTAAGGTTACTAAGGCTGACTGACAACAATTGGGCTTGTAACCAAACAATCTGGAAAGGCAGATACCTTCAGGGCACGAAAACAGTCCTGTGTCACTTGGACCACATGTCAGGCTTGGCATGTAGCTATAAGTATTGACTGTCAAAAAGTGGTATGACTCACAAAACTTTTTATCACTAATTTTGACCATCTTACTTTGCCCACAACTCTGTTCTGTGATTGTGGAGCTGCTAAAACCAGTAGTCAAGTTAGTGAAAGCAACAAGCTAAGACAACATGCAGCCTTATATCAGAGAACGTGTCACTATGAATTTCGTTAAAATAACATAGATCCAGTTCCAGCAGCAGGTTACTGACATTATGCTAGAGTCTCTGTTCAATAAGCGTCACGGTCAAATAACGAACAAGGTTGCAAATGACTTTTTCCTTACACCTCCGCCGAAAGTTCGTTCCATCTGACCCGATTTTGAGCTAGAAAAAGCCTCATATCAGTCCTGCATTATATGCGCAGAACGAAGTGCGCAGATATATATAGTTATATATTCAGCACCGAGAAGCAGCAGTAGTTATACAATACATATATATATATATATATATATATATATATACTGCTAACGGAGTTATAACCTTTATAGTTTATACAACACAGAAAATCATTGGATATTTATTGACATAAATTATTGGATGTATATATATATTTTTTTTTTTTTGCACAATTTACATGTTTATATAAATTTATTAATTTCATATGAACAGAGTACACAACACAAAATTAAAACTACCAAATTAATGTTTTTTGATCAGTTACTTTCACTTTAATGATTTATTTAGTATATAAATGTAGTATACATATACATATATACATGTCATATTACAAAAATAAACTATGAAATCTTTTATTTAATCGAATTATGCTTATCACAATTATAATAGTTATTGATAATAACCTGATTTATTTTGCACTTACGGATATAAACATTAGGATTTTTAAAATGATCTTTATAGGATCCATGATTCGAATTTAAACGGATTTCTCTTCCTCTCGTTTTGCCAGCACGACCAACCTGCACAAATCCTCGGCCCAATCTGATTCTATATAGTATACTACAGTCTCGGCGAGCGTATATATATAGATATACCTATACACATGTACACTCATCTACGTGCATTTAAGTGGTATTGTTCGAGCGACCGATCGATCAACAATAATGCATAATGCACTAAATCTTTGACTGGATCTTTAAACCATCATTTTTAACAAAACTAAAACCGTGGTGACGAACTTTCGGCGGAGGTGTAAGGAAAAAAAGTATACGTACCACGGCCAAAAAGTAGGGCTACATCTGACCGCGCATTACCGGCCTCGCCTTCGGCTCGGCCGATAATATAGCGCGGTCAGTAATAGCCCCACTTTCTGGCCTAGGTACGTAATATACTATTACTCTGTTGACAGGAAGAAATAGTTCGACAAGATGACTTATTCTGGCTGTTAAAAAAGGGAGTGTTGAGTTTGACTTCACATGCCAGCCTGTCAGCGCTTTATAAAAAAAGACAACATTTACTAAGCTGCGTGGACAGACGAGACTCTCTCTTCCTCATCCCTTCAAATGATCCTGAACCTTCTTAAGAGCAGTTGCTGTGGCAAAGTTTCAAGTCTACTCTTTTGTTTCTTTATATTTTTAAATTAATGTTATCGAGTTCTATTATTTTATTTTTTAGTAATAAGAAAGTAAGGGTTTCAAAAAAAGATAAAATAATGCTATAGTAAAGTAAAGAAACAAAGAAAGTTCTAAGTAATAGAAAAACTTCTTATAATTCATAAAGTTTGTTAAATTTTATAATTAATAAAGACATTTCAACTTTCTCAGTGCACTTCACTTCTGTTGGGCACTGACATTTAATTTTTTGAGAGAATAAGGATCTTGACACATGAATTGCTTATTCTTATTTTCATACTAACTAATGAAGAGTAAAGCTTAATAGTGTGCAATACTATTCATTCATTTATTACAAAAAAAACTATTTATGTCAAGGTTGTACACATTCTTTTTACTAAGGGACTTACATATATATTATTGTTATTTCCTAATTGGACGATATATTTCACAAAGAATTTTTTTGATAATTTAGGTTCTTATAACATCTGCTCTTAATAAAAAACAAGCTTATTATTTTTTATCTAATTAGTAAAATGTACTGTTTATTCAATTGAGTAATTCATACAATTTAATAACAATTTTAAGAACAACCATTTTCATGCCTTAGAACAATACATCGGAAAAAGTTTGTAAGGAAAAATTAAACTTTTTAAAATTTCCTTCTTATCAAAAGAAACCCATTTATTATTTGTTTCTTCTGTTGTAAGCCAATAAGGAAAAAATTTTTTTTTTTATAGAATCTTATTATTGATAATTTTATAACTTCAACGTATTTTACTCGAATGAATACTACACAAACAGAATGATTCTGTGATGCCAAATTGCTTTTGTAAACTCGTTTAGTTTGATTATATTTGTGCAAAAAAAAGATTTTAATAACACAATTATATTATTATCAGCCAACTCTGAAGGAAATATTTTTTTTGTATTGTTCTCTCATCAGAAAAAGATCAGGACCAAATATTTGCATGGACAAATACAAAATAACGTGATTTATAACTCCGACGTATTTTTCTCTTTTTATATCATCTTCTTGGCTTACTTCAAGCCAAGAGACCTGCAACACTTCCTTATATTTTCATAGAAGATCTCGTTTTTTACTTATTAAAGTTACTTGGAAGATCATTAAAAATTTCTAGAGTTTATTAGGAATTTATTTTCTCTTTCCAAAGCCTAACTTTTTCAAAGACCTTTTAAGATGCTTATTAACCCTCTTCCTTTTTTTCTTTGACTTGGATAAGTTATGTCATGTAATAAGTATGACTTTTTTAGAGCCACATCCTTACTAGTAGATAAACAAGGGCGACTCTAACACACCTGTGCTGCAATTGCCATGACGACTCCGACAAACTTTCCCTTTTGTGCAGTTTTATTTCTTTTTCTGCGCGTGCCTCGTGAGTTTTGTGGGAGATAGAGCTCTATCTTGCACAGCTTCTTTAATCTGCACGTGCTGTTTTGTATAATTGGCACGCTGCTTGAGTCTTTGCGGAAGATGGAGCTGTCTTTTGCGCAGCTTTTTTTGTCCACGTGCGCTGCATTGTTTGCAACTTAAACGTGGCGCTCTCTCTGTTTGCGATGCTTTAGTAACAGAATTTTTTTTTTATAATGTAAAAGTACCACTTTGGAACGGTTTTTATCAAGTGTTTTCTTATGGTTTTTATACAAAAAATAACATTGACATGTTTAGCATGAATTTCGTTTCTTCAGAAGCACTTTGTCTTGATCTTTAGTATTTTTATTTGTCAATCTGTTTAGAATTTAATTTATTTTATTCATTAATAAAACCTTAATAACAATTTGTGTCCGTCGGATAAAACATCACTAAAACTTATGTCCTTTTTTTGAAGCAGTATGTCCCCCGTATGAAGCACACATGCATTTTATATGCACTCAGTGTGTTTCATACGAGGGACATCATGTGTTTGAGGTTATGTTATCGATGTGTCCCAGTTTAGAACAGCACTTCACGATAATTTTTTTTTATTATTTACCAGAACATGAAACAAATAAAAATTTTTACTGTTTAAAGAAGCTTACACTTAAAATATTGTACGAGAATAATTTGTTCGTAAACAATCATCTAAAACTATATTTATTCCTACTGTTTCATGAGGGGGACAAAAATATTTTAAGTGTTTCTAGGTAGTACCTTTACCATAAGTTGTTTATGCTTATGCGTATGCTTTTGTTAATTACATGGTTTTGGGCATAAAAAAATTTTCAGTAGAAAATTAAAATGAAAAATGGTTCATTTAAAATACAGTCGAAATAGTAAGTTAGTTCCTAAAATACAAGTACATTTTAATTGCAAAAAGCTGCTTTGTACATAAGATTTAACACATTATCCTGCGGCATCCAATCTTTTATTGTCTGGATATTTTTATGGCACATGAAGAGTTGATACTAAAATTGTGGAATCGACATGGCAAAATAGTCCTTGGTAAGTTTTGCTAGGGCTGGACATTTATACTCCTCGATATAAATAACTTTCAATGGTAGGAAAGGTGCGTAACTAACTCGCTTATTATATATTTTATATTGAAAAATAACATTACCTGCATAGTATTATCTCTTGAAGATTATGTTTTTCTTGAGACCGTTAACGTACACCTGTTCAGCGTCAACCAGCTCATTTTTTTAAACTCCCAGTCCTACTTTATTAGAAACATTGGTATAATTTTAACTTATGCCATGGAAATTGGTTATCAATCTTTGATTTTGCCTTCTGTCCCGAAATGATAATTTTTTTCACGCAGAAGATGGCTTGAGTACGATTACAACAGGTATGGAATTTTTTTTCCCCAAGTTCAACATACGAAATTTCTTCAAAAGTAATTTGTTATTGTAGGTTATGAAACTCTGAACGTCTACAATGTATTCCGTCCTTTAAAAGTTAAACGATATGCTTTCCAGTCGAAAATAATTTAAGGAATAAGTTCTATAGCAAGGTTAGCTGTAAAATATACCTCTTTATATCAGGCTCCAAATTTCGTGTGCACACAGCCTCAGTTAAAAAAAAAAAACTCTCATATTTGAATGCATCTGTCAGGTTTAGGCACTCTGCTTGAGCTTGAAGAAGATTTAATTCACAGGAAGACTGAATTTTCTCCATGTACTAAGTTATTAGCTTTAGGTTAGGTAGTAATTTGAGTATGAAAATCATCATGGGATGTGAAAAAAGTTTATTTTGACACATTTTTAGTTTTATTTATTACAAAAAGTTTATTTAAAATAAGAAATTATTACATTGACTCACAAAAACTGCGTTTACAAGATAAATATACACCTTATTCTACAGCTGCAGTGTATTTATGCTTACAACTTCTCATTTACATTATCATCATTAACATCAATCCATTTCATCTTTAAATAGAACTTCTTCATACGCTTAACATTATGCAGAGCACACATTGATTTGTAGGCTCCGTTGTAATGAGTGCAAGCAGTGACCAATCTTGGAATTTTAAATGGTGGATAGTCCATTATATTCGTTAATTCAAAGCCGAATTTTTTAAGTAACTTTTGTTTTAGCTCGTCTATAATAAACATTTTCCCAGCAATTTCAAGATTTTTCCGTCAAATGTTTCCAATCTCTGTATACTTAGCTTTTTCTGATACCAGGTTAATTCATGATAGCGAAGTTTAAGGTATAAATTTTTATGTTTATAACTTTGTGGTCATTACCGCCAGGTAAAAGGTGCTTTAAAAAAATACTTGTGCTTACGTATTATATGCACTGTGGTAAGAAATATAAAGGACAGCCAGGTAGAGCTTTCAAGTTCAGACTCAAGGAATACGAAAATGCCTACGAAGAACAACTAGGTACTTCTAGTTATGCCAATCACATTCTTAAATGTAATCATATTTACAATAAGAATTTTGAGATTTTACACACATGTAACAAAGGATTAAAATTAGATGCATTAGAAGCCACAGAGATAAATAAATTAAAAGACTCCAATATCTTATTGAATGACATGTTAAATTTGAATAATTTACCTCTACTTAATTAAGCTTTGAAATTACTAGTCTTATTGACTATATACAAAATGTATGCATTTGTGTGTGTACGTATGAATGTGAGAATGTATTTATGTGTATAGCCCCTGTTATCTGATTGTTGACCACGGCGCAGCGTGTATGTTCTTAAGAGAACGCTGTATGTTATTAAGTCTTGATGTACATCTGTCCGACGGAGGTACTGTGATACCGAAACAGCTGTAACAAGTTTTTAACAAATAAAGTGAAGATCGACAGTACATTATAAGTCTACTTTTTCATTTAATCTTATATAGATCTTCATCAAGTGACGACTGATAATATAGAATAAGAAAGTGATGTTAACTTAATGAAGGCGTACAATTTTTGCCGTAAAATGAACTTGGCAAATGAGCATACATAATATACAGCAACGCATACTGATTAAGCGTTATATCAAGATTAAAATCACCATAAGTATACTATTGTGAATTTAACTAGAGTTTCACATTTTTTATATTGCAGTGATCAAACATGCTAGACATACATTTTTCTGATTTTTTGATTTGTCTGAAAGGCTGAAAGAATATAATTTGGCATCTCCAACTAATTAGATATCTTAACTGTCGAAATATGTTTTGATGTACTAGATAAAAGGGGGTACTTATACGATTCCCAAGCTCGAAAACTCATACGTATAAGCTTATCTTTTTGTAGATAATTTAATGAGCGAATATTATGAAATTCTGACATGACCATGTAGGGTATAAGCCACCCAAGCTTTAATGTTACTCTTTTAAAATCTTTCCAAGTTGCTGTTGCCGTGGGATTAGCAGCAATAGCATTAATTGCAGTTTGCAACATGGCATTTATATTGTTTCTTGATTTTGTAGGTATAAGTTCATGTTCCACATTAACAACTATCTTATGATAGTCTTTAGTGAGACCTAAAATCAGATTTAGTGAAAGTATAATATCAAAGTAGTCGTTATTATTAGTAAGATTACCATCTTTTTATCCAACCCCAAACTAACCTGAATTTATCACAGATTTTGTTTGATCTGGACAAGGTGATAGCCAATTTTTCATAAGGGTTGTAAGAACAACATTTTTGCATTTGTCTTCCTGTATAGTATCAATCTCATATCTTATTTCTTCAAAGAAGTGACAGATGGCATTGTTAATTCATACGGTGTTTGTTACTGCTGCATCTTCATCTGCGTTGACTAATCGTCCGTAAACACGTTAAGAACTTCTGGATAGTAAGAGACACAAGTCTTGATGTTAAATTGAAATGTGAGTTTCATTGCTGTTGCCATACGTTGATGGTGCATACGGCTGATGAGCGTGAATCTCATAGTGAGCAATAGATACGTCAAATGTGACTGGAGATTAAGAGCATAGAATATTGTTCATTTTGCATACAATAAGAGAATATCCAATGGAGTTTTCAACAGCGATTTTTATTTTAAGACCTAGTCTTTTCATAATCAGAATGTTTTGATAGAGCTAATTTTTGACGTATCAATTGTTTTATTGAATGTTTTGATGGTTTAATGGACTTTTTTTCAGACGTCTCAACGCTTTGAGAGCTCGTTGTTGACTTAACGCTGTTATTAAGCATAGTACATATTAAGCTCCCTGTATTATTTGTTTGGTTATAAATAATGCCCATTATAAAAAGAGTTTTATGCGCAATCTCAAAGTTATGACTTCTCCACGAAAATTGATCAAATCATCATCTTGATCTACAATATATTGTTGTACATGATCGATGATACGTTCACTAATCAGTAAATGTGTTATTTTTTATGGAACTTCAATAATTTTATATTCAGGTGTACAGCAGGAAAAAATTTAGGAATCGTGTGTACTTTGCGACCATTTATATAAGCTCCACACCTGATATTACATTCAACTCTTAATGCGTTTCTCTTTAGAATAGCTTCAGATGAGTCTGAAACATGCGTTGTATCATTTCTTAGAACTCTCTGAGTAAAATCTAATAGACTGCCAAAAGAATCTTTAGGTCTGAAACATATAGTATAAGTACACTTGATAAAACTTCGAAGCATATTATTGTTCGGCGTAATATCAAAACCTATGTTGTAAGGTTGTAAAACGTCAATCAAAAATGACTTTATATCTTTAATCTCAAAACTGCCTGTTGGTAATACAATGATTTGACTGCCGACGTAAAATTTATTTAATTTTCGTCAATATTTAGGATTGAGTTAAGTGACAAAAGTTCTATGAAGCCAAAAATGTCACAGTGTTTTGGAGATAACTTATTCGGTGGAAAATACTGTGCTTCTTAAATGGAAGAAGTACCAGAGAAGCTGAGTGTTAATGCTTTTTTCATGGTTGTCAAAACTGTAACCAAACGGTTTTTTCCTATATGAAAGATTCATATATATCTTAAAAAAAGCTGTAAGCACAAGTTACCACAGTTGGAGGAGTTAGTTTATTGATATCGCTTATCATTATATTTCACTCTACTAACTTTTAAATAAAGCGTTAAGTCAGTCGGTGGCTGCAAAACTCCAAAACTGCTAAGGTACACAACATTATTACCACATTTTTGATAAGCAACACAGTGAGTTCCAGGTTTATTCTTATCATCGAGATTTACCATAGCTATTTCGTAAAACCATGGATCATTAGCAGGTAAATTTTTCCTCATGAAAACTCCATGAGAATGGTAAATTTCTAAGATCTTAGAATATTTCATTAAATCTACGTTTGTCAGAGCTTAATCAGGTATTTTTATTTCTTGAAAATTTTTGTTTAGAGGTTTTTTTTCTATGTTTTCGAGCGTGAGTCTTTACATATAGTCCTCATTCAATTTTATGTGGTTTCAAATAAAGACCTTTTTAAAGGGTGATTGCTGTCATGGATTTAATATGTCTCTGACTTGCTGCTAGCTAGTTTTTAGCTGACTTAGCAGCATTAATGTTATTTATAATTTTGGCTATTTCATTGGCTATATACCCGTATAGCACTGGTTGCACTCAAACCAGCAAACAAGGGAATCAAAGGTAAAGCCTTACCAATCTGTGTAGGAAAGCTTAAGATGCGTGGAATTGTAACATACTTTTTACCTCCTAATTTTGTAACTGCACTACAAGCACCTTTCAAAGCACTACTAATGACAACATGAGTACTTTTGCTTCGAGTATTCATGTCTTACGAGGTAGCCTTAATAACTACACTTAAAGCACTACATTGCTTTTTCTTTGACCTACCCATTCTTCGTTTTCTTTTGTTAATACCGTGTTTCTTCTTCTCCAGATTCAAACCCATACCAAATGCACTTTTAACCTCCATAACGCTAGTTACTAGGGCAGCTGCTGCTCTTTGGCCAATGCTTAAATTTAAAGCTACAACTCTTTGACAAGCCTTCTCAACTAAAATTCTATCTCTTTGTGTCCGGCTTTTTAATCTTGTCTGTTTTTTTAGAATGTTACATCATGCTATTTACACGCAGCATCTGATGTATTAACTCCTGTATCTCGTCTAGTAAGACGTTCAGCAAGATTAGAACCTGGACGGCAATCCTGATAGCCTGGCAAATAAAGCTCTACTAGTAAAGAATTTATGATTTTATATACAAGACCATGCCCTCTTTAACAATGCATGATGATAATGATTAGTGTTCAGAGGTTAAATCATGACTAAGCGTTGGGAGAATGAATAATTTATTTATAGTAAAAAAATTTGTTGACAAATAAAGAGCTTGAAGTATATAAGCGTTGTACTATTTTATTAGAAGACTAGTTGTAACTGATATTTCATGCAGTATAGGTATGGAGTTTAAAGAGCAATCTATGAAATTACAAGTTCCTAATTTTGACGCTATAGTAAACAAAAAAAAGCGTTTGAATCAACATGGTAAAC